>NC_142070.1:41544166-41695000 GCF_059756535.1 Pantherophis guttatus | reverse complement strand
TTATTAGGCCTGTTTCTTTTGAATAGTTTGTATCCTTCTATCAGTACATTCCAGTTGTGAGTTTTATCCCACCAAGTTTCAGCAATGGCAACTATATCATATCTGCCTTCATGTACTAATACTTCAAGTTCACCATGATTGTTCCTTAAACTTTGAGCATTAATGTACAGGCATTTGAGTCCTTTTATGGGTCTGGAGTATGTTTCTTATATCTCCTTGATAACTGGGATTTCCATCCTTTCCATCACTCTCTACTTCATTATGTTTTTCTTTTTTTATTTATTCTTTCTCTTTACTCCCTTATGTGATTGGTTATCTAGTGGTTTTATCTTCTGTTGGACTATAGATTCCAGAAATTACATCCAACATCTGAACTGTTTTTGAGGAATATAGTGTTGGATTAATATCATGTTTCATGATATTATGTTTCATCGTTAAACACAATATTGCTCAGAGCAGGGGTGAAATACAGCAGGTTCTGACAGGTTCTGGAGAACTGTTAGCGGACATT
The DNA here is from genome assembly GCF_059756535.1 of Pantherophis guttatus. NCBI lineage: Eukaryota > Metazoa > Chordata > Lepidosauria > Squamata > Colubridae > Pantherophis > Pantherophis guttatus. The sequence goes on along the minus strand of NC_142070.1, from coordinate 41,694,489 downwards.
TTGAGTAGTTCGGAGTACCGACGAATACCACCTCTGGCTGGCCCCAGAGTGGGTGGGAATGGAGATTTTGCAATATCCTTCCCCCAGGAGTGGGGACGGAATGGGAATTTTTGCAGTATCCTTCCCCTGCCAAGCCCACCAATCTACACCATGCCCACCAAGCCACGCCCACAGAACCGGTAGTAAAAAAAAAATAGAATTTCACCCCGGCGCAAAGATGTTGCAGAGAAAAAGATCATGTAATCTGGTCATTTTTGCAAAAAACCCGAAATAATCTTTTGCAGTTTTTCTGTTGGTAAACTTCAGATAGACAAAGTCTAAACCTGTCAGAATTTCCCAATAGGCCTCCAGTTATAAAAGGTGCGTCATACTGTTTAGATTATTTGAAGATTGATTATGGTAATATATAGCAGGGCAAGAAAGTTTGTGCTTTTTAACATTTTTTCAGAATTGTCATTCATTCTTCTTGTTCACTGCAAGTGTATAAAATAATTATTTGTGAAGCAGTTTGGAATAATTCATTGCAGAGTGTTTGAAAAAATAAATATATACAACAGTATTTCTCAACTTTGTCAGCTACCAGAATTGTCCAGCTAGCATGATTGGCTGGAGAATTCTGGGAACTGAAGTCCACACATCTTAAAATTGGCAGGGTTGAGAACATTGCTATACAGCAGGGGTGCCAAACTTGCCGCCTGCGGCCTGGATGCATCATGCGCTGGCCATGCCCACCCCCCCGGTTTTGCAAAGGGGACAAAAGTTGTGATACATCACGTGACACCGTGACGCCGCGAGTTTGACACCCCTGCTATACAGTATAGACTGCTTGAACAAATCAGTAAAAAAAATTTCAGTTTTGCTTTCTTCTATTCTGGGACAGGTGTGTGATTCATATCCTACTGACATCTACGTACCCAAATCAGCCACTGCTCATATCATTGTGGGAAGCTCTAAATTTCGTAGTAGGAGGCGTTTCCCAGCACTTTCCTATTACTACAAGCAGAACAAGGTAAGCATGAAATTAAAAATTTAAATAATTGATTCAATATGTCCTGATTTTGAGTATTGAAATAATTTTGACAGAAATTGTGTCAAGCAAGATTACAAAAATATCTCCCAGTCGAAGGATGGGACATACCTTATCTGGCTTGACTTCTTTTTAAAGATGGAGGTTACTATAGTCCTGTTATAGATAAGAAAAATTCATAAATTTGCTGGCCAAATTATTAGAAATTTTACATTGATTAATTGATCGGATTTTAATGACATTAATCTTATTTTTTTCTATGCGATTCAGGAAACACATTTGATTGGCATTGTATCATCTGGAAAATTCAAAATGGCAGCTTGTGACAAATAAATCATAAAAGTCAGGTTGCCTTGAGAATACAAAAGGAACTAACCACAACCAGAGTGTTATAACCAAGCTTGAGCGTACTAAATATTTTCACAATAAAGCATATGGTTGCTCTTGTCTCTCTCTCTCTTGTTATCTCCTAGGCTTCCATATGTCGCAGTAGCCAACCTCTAGCAGGCTTCAGCGCTCGATGCCTCGAAGATGAACAAATGCTACAGTTGATCCGAAAGGCAAATCCCGGAAGTGATTTTATCTATGTTGTTGATACACGCCCCAAAGTAAGATGCTTCAAATTCTGTTGTCTTGTTTTATGCTGAGTGTTGGCTAAAATGTCCCAGAAATTCTGAAATTTCCCTTCCCCCCAAAAAGTCAAAGCTCATTAAAGTGAATCAAACTGTTTTTAATTGCACTGAAGGGAAGCTCTGTTTGTAAATCTCAGCAAATAGAAATATTATTTTATTAGGTCATTAGCAACATATGCTTTGGTCTGGAAGATTGCATAGAAATGGAAATTGTGTTTACAATCCTAAAATTAGTTTTCTCAGTAAGCAAATGTATTAATGAATGGGGAAGGGCTGGAACTGGAAGAGTTGATGTTCCTGATTATCAGTGATGGGATTCACACCAGTTTGGCCAAACTTTGTAGTTAACTTTGTGTGCAGTTCAGAAAACCGGCTGAATCACCACACCCGGCCCCGCCTTGTGGCTTGCCCCTCTCCTTCCAGCCACTCCTCGCCTCACCCGGCCTTTCCTGAGGTTATTTTGGTATCTTGGTGGTCCTCTAACCAACCTCCCTTCCCACTCCAAGGTCTGCACAAGCAAAATTCTGAGGCAGCTCTGACAAGGCGCTCAGAGGGAGGGGCTGCAGCTACTAAACAGGCGGCCAAGCTAAGTGCCTCAAGGACCCCATCCATCACCAGGAGTCCAGGTGCCAGCAGATGGCAAGCGATGCCTCAGCTGGGCTCCTCAGCAGACAACGGGTTTTGCAGGGGCGGGGGTGATCAAGTGGCTGGGGCTGGTTCTGGCCTAAGGAGGCCGGAGGCATCGTTGGGGCTCCTGCGAAGCAGGTCTCAGGCCTGGTCCCCATGCCGCACCATGATCCACAAGCTGCTGCTGGCACTGTGCGGCTACCCAGGCAGCCTCTTTATGGGCGGTGGCCTGCAGGTGGACAAGGCAGCAGCCCTCCCTCCCTCTACAGGGCTGGCCCAGTGCCCTTCCTCCTCCTTCTCCTCCTCATCTGCAGGTGTCCCCAGAGCTGCTGCTGTTCCTGCAGCTGGGCGAGGCCGCCCTCCTGGCCCGCATCTGCTGCTTGGGTGTGCTTTATATTCACCTGCATGAGTTCATAGAGCAGTTCGCCAAGCACACTCAGCTGCCGCCCTACCCTAGGTATGCCCTTCCCAGTCTGTGTAGTGGACTGTGGCACCGGGTGAGCCCAGAGAGAGAGATGAATGGGTGACTGGGCGTGTGGCTGACACTTGGCTTCCAGCGCCAGAGAGGGCAGGGAAGGGAAGTGGCTGGGCTACTGCTGCCTTTCATTGGGGTGCGTGGACTGTTCTGGGACTCCTTTTGCCATCTCTTCTCCCCTTGCTGGGCATATTCCCGACTCCCGGCCCGACTGGCTTCTTCCTGGCAGCTCTTTCTCTGCCTCTCAGTGTCAGCTGTCAAAGATGGGGGTTTTGTAGGCAGAAGAGCTTTCTCCACCCACCACAGCCCAGTTGCCCTCACTTCCCCCAAGCATTTCTTTGCCTACCTGATTTCCAGCTCATTCATGTTTCTCCATCGCATTTCTCGCCATCGTGTGAAACAAAAGTTTGTGGGACTAAAAAAAAAATTCAATCAATCAATTTGAACTTCTCATGAAAAAAAAGAGATCTTGCGAAGTTGGAATTGATTGAACTTTTTTTTTTAGTCCAGCAAACTTGTTTCCCTTTAGTGACTTTCCTAAAGGCCTCTGGTTTGATGCGACCGCCTCCTTTGCCTCTTCTGTTGCTCCCTGCTTGAACATGAGCAGGAGAAGCAGACTGTTCAGGGGTAGAAAAGAGATGTGGGCGGGCGCTGTTGCGGGAGGCCTGTCCCACATATGCAGCGGAGCTGGAGGACCATGCCTCCCGCGACGGCCAACCTGACCCTGGGCGAACCAGTTGTTAAATTATTTGAATCCCACTACTGCTTACTCAGTTAGTAAATAATAGTTGTTATTTGGATAAAATGAAAAATGAAACAAAATTAAGCTCAGCCTTGAAGTTCAGTCTCACATGTAGTTGCCCTTTAAAGTAGGTTGGTTTGAGACTATAACTTCTAGCAGACAACAGATCTCCTCTGCTAATGAAGAGTAGAAATTTGCAGAATTCCACTATTAAGCATAGCTTGCATTTCTTGAAATTGCAGAACAGTTAACAAAGATTCTGATTCACTTATGGAACACTGTGCAGACAATTGCTATTATAGCCTCACTATAAATAGAGAAGCACATAACATAAGATTTGGAAGCATTTTAGAGGTCATAGTCCTCTTTCTAATGCCAAAATCAATTACTCTATCATGCCTAACAGATGGCCACCCTGTATCTACCTAAATGCCTCCAAAAAAGGAGAGTCTGCTTCTCCCCAAGGCTGCCTCCTCCATTGTGGAATAACTTTTATTATTAGGATATTTTCCTTTTGCAGTCATAAAGTAATAATAAATATAACTTTATTTGCATTTTGTGACAAGCAGTTAGAGGGCTCTCCAGCTTTACAAGATTAGAGCATATGTCCAAAGGCTTACTTGCAATATGGTCTACATTCCCTACATTCCCAGGATAGCCTTTGTGAAAGGACAGTGTGGCTTGTCAAGGAAACTTTCCAGAGTGTTAACAGGATTTGCTAGATTCTAGGACAGGCGTCAGCAACCTGAGGCTCCGAAGCTGCATGCGGCTCTTTGGGCCTTCTGCTGTGGCTCCCTGTCAGGTGATCCCACCATTGGCTGGCCCCACCTCTCCTCTCCCAGTCACTCCTTGCCTGGCCTGAGAAGGTAAGGGCGATGGTGGGGGATGGAGAAGCGGCCAGGGCAGAGACAGGGAGATACTGTCAGAGGGGGAGAGAGAGATACAGAGAAAGGGGGGAGACAGGGAGAGAGGGGGAGAGAGAGATACAGAGAGAGAGGGAGGAGGGAGAGAGGGAGGAGGGAGAGAGAGATGTCAAAAGAATTTTGTGGTTCCCGGTGTTTTTTAACAACTGGTTCTCTGCCCTAATGATCGGCTGGGTAGGCGTGGCTGGGGGGATGTCATGTGACTGGTAGAAGTGAGTGACATTGAGTTGGCCACGCCCACCCAGGTTTTGTTGCTCCCGGTGTTTTCTTTTCTGTGGGAAACGTGTCCAAATAGCTCTTTGAGTATTTAAGGTTACAGACCCATTCTAGGAAATGCATATTCAATCCAGCAGACCTATACTATAGGCCATACAACAATTTGTTGACCTTTGTCTTTTTGTTGAGTGCAACAGCATCCAAAAGGCTCTTTATGCTTCAACATATATTTGATTACATTGTCAGTACGTAAGATGAGAGAGACAGTCTGGTGTAGTGGTTAAGGCCAAAGGCTAGAAACTGGGAGACCTTGAGCCCAAGTTCTGCCTTAGACACAAAGCTGGGTAACTTTGGGCCAGTCACTTTCTCTCAACTGGGGGAAGCAGACAAACTTCTGTTTCTGAAACCACTTCTGAAATTTTGCAAAAAAACCTGCATGGACTAGTCTCAACACTGACTCGAAGGTGCGTGCGCGTGTGCGTGTGCGTGCGCGCGCGCACACACACACACACACACACACACACACACACAGGTAAAGTGAGTTCTGTCTCTAGAACATAATAGCCTCCTTTTAAAGGAGGAATATTATTATTCCTCCTTTAAAAAGCACTCATTTTTAACTCAATGGTTCTTCTAACAAGTCAGCTAAGGTCAACAATAATTTGGCATTTTAGAACAGATCGGGTTAGTTCTGTATTCTGTGGCTCTGAAGGGAGGTTGCCATCTTCTGGATGAATTGTACAGTTGAAATCACTGTTGAATGTAAAAGCTCCAAAGTAGTCGAAGGCAAAGGTGACAGCAGATCTCATTTTTATTTCAAGGCTTTTAAAAAAATAAAAAATGCAGCCCGTATTTTCACTAATAAAACTCACAATCCTATATTGTGGAGGGCTCTTTCCTCCCTTTCTTTCTTTTCGCAAATGGTAATGTTTTTATTTCTTCTTCGCTATAAAGGAAAGAACATTATGTCAGAGGTCTAAAGGGTATTCTTTTTTCTTTGATCTTTGCAGCTCAATGCAATGGCAAACCGAGCAGTTGGGAAAGGATACGAAAATGAAGACAACTATTCCAACATCAAGTTTCAATTCATAGGTATTGAGAACATCCATGTTATGAGAAGCAGTCTCCAAAAAATGCTTGAAGGTAACACCTTATCTTTGTAGATGCTGGGGGCAGCTTGAGATTCATCTGTCTTTTCTTAAGGATCTGAGCTGAATGTATATTAGTACCTAATATATTAGTATATTAGGGATTTTGCTTCATTAATACTGCAAAGAGCATTGCAATTTGAGCATTTAAGCCCATTAATGTGAAACAAATTTTCTAAAGTGAAGACGTTGCCTTAAATTGACCCTCTGCTTCAGTGGCCGTTAGAGCTTTGCCTGTAGATATTTTTCAGCCTTGCTGTCTGATAGTGTTGAGTTGGAGAGTTTAGCAACTTAATAGGGGATCTCTTCAATAGGCGATTCATTTTATGAATCCTTCCTCTTGTGACATTAGAGAAACTTCTATATAATTGGCTCTGTATGTTTTGAAAATGCTTCAGAATAAATTTTTGTGCTAAATTTATATATTAGCGACAAAGAAATAAAGAGAGATTAGTATAGATCTATTTCAAGTTATTTAACTCTCATCGGCTAGCCATACCCTTCTGGGATTCGAATCTGGGCTACTTGCCTATTAGGTAGATGTATTAACCTCTAAGCCATGGGCTCCTCTCACTTTGTTGGCTATACCAGGGGAGAGATTAAGTGTTTAAGTAGAAGCAGTATGCTCCGTCCCACATTTGGGTAGACCAGGTTGCCCTGATAGACCAGTTTCACCGAAAAAACACTTCAGAAGAAATGTTCCTCATGAGCTTGAAAAATTAGTAGCTGTTTTAAAGATCTGATTCATTGAACCAGGTGTGATGATCTGACTTATTAAAGCAAATGTGGCTTTAATGCAACTCTCTAATGAGTCTGCATCTGTTTTCATATATGCTTGGAATCCTGAAGAAAGACACAACTGCATTTCAGCAGTTCTGGGCTTGCATCTGGAAACAACTCTTCCATAATTTTAAAAGTATGTGTACCTTAATGCAGAATATGTAATAATTTAATAATTACGATGATGGTCAGTTTCTGCTAACCTATTATATATGGATTACCCTTTTCTCTTACCCTTCTCATCCTACTTTGGAAAAAGAAATAAAGTTATATGGTATGTAGCTTAGCTTACAGAAGGTTTGGTTTATTTCCTCCACTTCTGACATACTGTTTACTGTGCTTGTTGTCTAATCAGCCCACATTCTCATTTCTGCCAATCCTTTTTGTACAATTAATGGTGAAAGACAGATCTTGAATGGCAGTGTGTCAAATCAAATGTATTTTTCCAATTTATTTAATTACCAGGGTTAAAAACACAGGGACAGTGACCAGCTACAACAAAGACAATGAAATAATCGTATAAAACCTAAAAATCAAGACTTAGAAACCACATACAAATTAACTAAAGATACAGTAAATCAATATAAAACAAGAATAAAATAGAAATTGAATAAGATAAAAAAGCAATTCAATATAAGAGGAAAGAAAGGCATTATAATATTATCATTTCAAGTCTAGGACATCTTATGCCTTCTTATGGAAATTTCTGCAAATAAGAATTGCAAGGCCAGTGGCTTTTAATGGAGACATTGCTTAGTAACTGAATTCCTCACTAAATTAGTTCACTTTTGAACTCCAGGTCAGCTACTGCTATCAGACCTGGCTGATTTAGATCTGACGTTTAGGACTGCAGTTTAGGACTTTGTGGTCTTTGCTCAGTCAAGTGGAAAGCAAATATTAACTCTGATATGGGAACAAACCTCTATTTTGACTCTATTTAGGCTTTGCAAACAGGAGGTAAGCAGTCTCAGAGTAAATCCAGCTGCTAATGGCTCGTGTTCCCATCTGCGTAGATGCATTAATCATTTGACAGGCTCTTTGCTGTCAGCAGTCCACTATCATGAGGGTTCTCTGAGATGCTGTTTTGAACATACCTTTTGTGATCAAGTGCAAAGAATCAGTCTCTTCACTGAATGATAAGATTGGTCTCCCTAGGCTGATGCCCTCCAGATGTGTTGGAGCTCCAACACTCCTAATTTTCCAACCCACAGGGGATAAGTACAGCTTGGCATATATGTAGGACATCAGGTTTGGCATATCTACATTGGCTTAATCTAAGGTTACCAGATCTGGATATAAAGGTTGGGTATTGGAACCCTTCTGCAGCCTATAGGAAAGGGATCTGCCACAAATTCAGATGTGTGTGTGTAGGGAATTTCACCAATTTGCATCCTGCTTGACATGAAAGAGTGTTTGATGGCTATATTCATGAATATAGCCAAGAAATCTATTCATGTCAGCAGCTGGGGAATGGCCAAGCTTACACAACTGTACAGTTCCTTTTTGTCTTCCATTTTAAGCTGAAATGCCAGTTTAAGAGACTGTGAATTTTAAAGAAGGAAGTGGCAGAGACGGAAGGTTTTAATTCAGTGTTTCTCAACCTTGGAAGCTTGAAGATGGGTAGACTGCTGGCTGGGGGATTCTGGGAGTTGAAGTCCACCCATCATCAAGCTACCAAGGTTGAGAAACACTGGTTTAATTGAACCTTTTCTTCCAACATTAGTCTTTTAGTTGCTTTAAAATATATATATATATGAGTGAACTGAAGCCCTGCAGAAGATAAACTTAGTCCTGCTATTTTGAGGACAAAAACACCTACTGGGTTAAAATACGAAGAGACCTTGATTACAGCAGTCCTTAATTCAGTATCTGTTGACATAGCCTTTTCATTTTGGGGACTTTTGTTATGCATGTTTTCCCCAGAATTTAAAAGCATATGGCTTGCAGCAATGTAAGAAGTCAAACTGGTATATAATGCCTGGTCATGTTTGCAAATCAGTCAAGCAGCGAACAAGTGACCAACATGTATGTGAAAATCAATCCCCCCTTTTTAAGCTAGACTTACCATGTAAAAATTAGCAACTTAAAAAATTCTAGTCTGCTGAAATGGGCTTATTTTGCAGTCTGTGAGCTGACATCTCCTTCAATGAGTGATTTCCTGTGGGGGCTAGAGAATTCAGGCTGGTTGAAGCACATCAAAGCCATTATGGATGCGGGCATCTTTATCACAAAGGTACAATATATGCTTTGTAAATGAAAATGGGGATGTGCCATTTCAGGTAATGGAAAATCTTTGATTTTCTTCCACTTGCAGGGATGTGCTGTGGAATAAAATTAATATGGTCCAGATCTGTGCTTCTCTGGCCTAGAGAATAACACCGTGCTGGACATAATGCTAGATGCTGGGCAGAGAAGTGCAAATGCAAATTGTGGCATAAGCTCGTGAATCTATTTTTGTCTAGCATAACTGGTGATGCCAATTTCCTGATATTTGTGATTCTTTCTCAAATGTCAGATGCATGCTTGGATAAGTGTATATTGCACTGTCAGAATGAAATGCTGCACCTGGAAATGAAGCACATTCATAATTAAAAGAAGCTCAAGGCCAAAGTGCAGAGAAATAGCGGAAAATATCAGTGGGATAAAAGGCAAGTCATAGTGACCCATTGGCGGCTTCTCCAAGGAGAGAGATGATGAAAGGAAAAGATTTCATGGTATATTTCCACCCAGCAAAATACGGTTATTAACTATGTACGAAAGCCTTTCACAGTGTATTACATTGGCTGCAACATTGGGAATAGAACTTCCTACTGACTCATACCATTGATCCATCCAGTTGTGTATTGTTCATATTTGACAGACAATGGCTACCCAAGGTGTTTCTAGCAGAGATATTTTCAGCTCTACCTTGAGATGCTAAGAGTTGATATTCCAGATACTTATTTCTCTATCATTTTCCTTTCTATAGGAATCAAAGATACATTCCTCCTTTCTTTCTTTCTTTTCTTTCTTTCTTTCTTTCTTTCTGTTTTAGGCTGTTGCTGAAGAGGGAGTCAGTGTTCTTGTTCACTGTTCAGATGGATGGGACCGGACTGCTCAGGTTTGCTCTGTAGCAAGCCTTCTATTAGATCCATATTACAGAACCATAAAAGGATTTATGGTAAGCGAGACAGCTTTAATTAGCAGAAAAAGGGATAAGTTGTGAGTTCATTTTTAATGGAATTAAAGTGAAATAATTTTTTAATAACATCAAACTATTTAGTGAATTTCCAGAGGTTTTTATCTTCCACATTTTGGGAGATGATGCACCACATTTTTGGAAGTCTATATTTGAGATCCATCTTCAACTATAGACTCAGTTAAGCAATCACAACTTATTGTGTGGCTAGCAGTTGTGCTTCTCGTTGTCCCTACATAAAAGCACTTCTGGCACTCTTGCTTAAGCTCTGGTGAAAGGCAAGGAAGTTGAACCAGTTCACTGTCTTGGAATACACAAATTTATGGTGAACAGATCAAAAGCAAGAACAGCTTTATGGACTACAAGAAAAAAAATCTGGTCCAAGAATGGGTGCAGTTTAGCTTCAATAGATGGGATACATATTTTCAAAAATGGGAGACTGACACTTGTGCACTTGGCGCAACTTACTATCACTCCAAATAATTGGATGGACTATTATCTCCCCCCAATTTCTATCCTATTTCTTATAACATTACAGTATAGTGTAGTAAATGCAGCTTAAATAGTAATCATAATTTCCCCCCTTCCATCATCTTGTTCATGAAGAGATCTTGGAGTTTCAAAACATTCTGCATTCTTTTGTAACTCTTGAATGGGAAACTTGGATGCTAGCAGTTGTATGAAATAGATAGGAAGGAACTACATTGAAGAGACAGAGACAAGTTAGTTGCTGTTCCATTTGGAAGCTCTGAAGCTTGCAAATTTTAATTTAATCTGCAGTTTAATGTTAACTTTGAGTTTTCTATGTAGGCCAAAGTGGATGCAAAAGACTGGGATGTATTTAGAATATTAGAATTATAGGACTAGGGGGGACCTTGGAGGTCTTTTAGTCCATCCCCCCTGCCCAAAGCAGAAACCTTTATATGATCCTTGACAAATGGATGGCCAGTATTTTCTTGAAAACCTCCAGCAATGAAGCACCTACAACTTCGGGAGGCAAGCTGCCATGTTACTCAAATCCTTTTTTTCATTAGGCTAGACATACCTAGTTCCCTTAATTATTCATCATATAATATAGCCTCTTATCATCTTTGTTGGTGTTCTCTATATACTTTCTAGGAACTCTGCATCTTTTTTGTATCACGATGACCAGAATTGGAGTATTCCAAGTGTAGTCTCACTCGTGCAAGGTAGAGTGGTACTATCACCTCTCATGAGTTTGATGCTAAGCCTCTGTTGATGCAGTCTAGGACTGAATTGGCTTTTTTGGCAGCTGCAGCACACTGCTGATTCATACTCATAGTCCAGTAAGACACCTACAGTAGATCTCTCTCACTGTTACCTGTGAGACAGGTACTGTCTGTTCTATACCTGTGCATTTGTTTTTTCCTGCCTAAGTGCAGGATCTTATTTTTCTCACCACTGAACTACCGTAAATCTTATTGGATAGGGTTCATTGCTTTAGTCCAGGAGTCAGCAACCTGCAGCTCTGGAGCCGCATGTGGCTCTTTCATACCTCTGTTGTGGCTCCTTGTCGCCGGCCAGCGCCACAATTTTGAGAGGACCTTCTGGTTGGGTGGGGGGGGGGAAGTAAGGTGCACCAGGAGAAGATTCTGTGGCAAGGGGTGGGTTTTACAGTCAGCTCCACAATTGATAGGTTTTACAGTTAGGACAGGTAGGGGGAAAAGGACGCTGCGCTAGAAGACTTTATGGTGGGGGAAACTGGACTTCTGGTCAGCTCCAGAATTGAATGGGGGGCTTCTGGTTAGGACCTTTGTGGCTCCCGGTGTTTTCTTTTCTATGGGAAATGGGTCCAAATGGCTCTTTGAGTGTTTAACGTTACAGACCCCTGCTCTAGTCTGACTAAATCCTTCTGAATCTTGAGTCTATCTTTCAGAGTGTTAGTAATTCCCCCTCAGCTGGGTGTCATCTGCAAAGTGGATGAGCTCCACTTCTATTCCCTCATTTAGATAATTTATGAAGATGTTTAAAAGCACTGTGCTGAAGACAATCTTGAGGTACCCCACTGCATGCATCTCTCCATGTAGATGTAGATCCATTGAGGCTGAACGCTGTGTGCAGTTGGTCAGTCAATTACAAATCCATCTGGTGGTGTCTCACATTGCTTTATCTTATCAAGAAGTAGGCTGTGGTCTACTTTATCGAATGCCTTCCTGAAATCCAAGTATACTATATCCACAGCTTTTTCCTGATCCACTAATTTAATCACTTTATCAATGAAGATTTTTATTACACTCATGCTGACTTTTATTAATCATCTTGTTCATTATTAGGTGCTCCTAAATCCACTGTGTAATTATTTTTTCTAGGATTTACCAGGTATTGATGTCAGGCTGATTGGTCTGTACTTTCCTGGTTCCGCTTTTTTTCGAACATTGGAACCAGATCAGCTCTTTTCCAGTGTGCTGGCACTTCTGCCTTGCTCTAGGAGCTCTGAAAGATTTATTTAGTGGTTCTGAGATCACATATGCCAGTTCCTTTAGAGCCCTGGGATGTAAACCATCTGGTCCTGTCAATCTGAACTCATCCAAAGACGATTAGTATTATCTTACTAAATTTCTTGCCTATTTTGATGTGTTTTCCTATTTTCTCCTCTAACTCATAATTCTTTTTCCAATAAAAGTGGGAATCAACTTTTCTCTTTTTCTAATATAAAACATAAATTATCACTTTCCTCTGAGAACCTGGTTTGGGAATATGGGTATACATTTCCCTGACATATTCCCATGCAGCTGGCATGAACAACTGGCTTCTCTAAAAGGCTATGATGATTCAAATCCATCAAACTTAGATTCTGTTCCATGTGTTTCAGTGTTCACGTGTTCTGTCAGTGTGGCACGGAGATAACATTAAAAAAATATAAACTGATTTATAGCCAGTTAATGTTAACCTTGAAGCATTAAACATAGATCAAAAACCATATAACATTATAATGTGAACCTCATGGTGTTAAGAATTATTCTATAAATGGATAGCAAATTTCCAGCATAGCAAAATTGTATGTTGCCATAAGTAGGCTGCCAATCAGTTTCTAAAATTCATAACAGTATGGTTACTGTCCCTGATAAAACCTATCCTTTTTATGGGGTCTAGGACAGCTCAGTGGGGCCAACTCACCATGGTCAGCTCGAGTTGGTCATGTGGAGTTGTCCTGCAGTGACTTGGAGGTGGCGAGTTGTCCCATTCTGCTTTTTCTGATTGTGAAATTTCAGGATTATTTTTAATAATCCAATTAATTAGAATAAGAAATGTAATTTTCTGCTTCGCTACAAAACCTCAATAATCTCCTTTGATGCTACTGTTTTTTGTTTCAGGTATTAATTGATAAAGATTGGGTTTCATTTGGTCATAAATTTAATCACAGGTAAGCATGGTTCTTTAGTGTGGGTTCTGTGAAGTGGCAATCAGGTACTTTGCTGCCAGAGAACATCAGATGAACATCTGAATATTGAATATTGACCATGGAACATTTCTGATAGCATCATGTTCTTGGTGTGGTCACTTGAGTCAATCTTGACTCTTCATAACTACATGGACAGGCTTATTTCTTAGTGCCATTTTGGAAGTGGTTGGCCAGTACCACTTATCTAAGGCTGAGAGATAACGATTGATCCAGAGTTACCAATATTTTTTGGTGTTGGGTGTAAGGGAGGATTAGAACTTGGGTCTTCCTACTCCATTCCTGTGCCTTAATCATTAGACCAACTTAACTTCCATATCTCATCATGAGTATAGTGAAATATAATTAGAAATGATATTAAATGTAAAGGCTCACTTTTAAGCAGGTCCAAATTTTATTGAGTATAACTGGCCCTTTTCTTAATCACCTTTCCTTTGGTTATTCAACTTTTGAAAAGTCTGTCTAGGCTTATTGGCTGGGTTTATACACCTCACTCAAGATTTTAATTACCGTTTATTTAAAAAGCCATATCAGTCTGGTTCACACATAACTCTAAGCATAAACTGTGGCTTATAAACTACAGTGGCCAGGTTCATACATTAGCCTATGTGAAAACCACACAAATCACATTATGCCCCTTGTGGTGATATATTAGCCCAATCTTCTTTCTTATTGGACTAATCAATATATGAGTAAAATCCATTTAGCTATTCAGGCTTTAGCTGGCTATGGGGAACTCTGGGGGGGAGGGGGCAGGCAAATGACATATGATATTACATAAGGGCCAAGATTTGGTACCTTCATCACTCATCGGGGCACAAGCAGGGGTGAAATCTACTTATCTTCCCAACCGGTTCGGAAGTGCACGCGCCGCGCATGCACTTCCATCACATTCATTATGTACACTGAGAGCATATGCACCAAGACAAATTCCTTATGTGTCCAATCACACTTGGCCAATAAAGAATTCTATTCTATTCTATTCTATTCTATTCTATTCTATTCTATTCTATTCTATTCTATTCTATTCTATGCACGCTTGGACCCTCTGCGCATGCGCAAACCCCTCTGTGCATGCGCAGAGGGTTAAAAAAAGGTTACTTCCTGGTTAAAACCAGGAAGTAACGACGGGGGGGTGGAGCCTCGCGCCGCCATCACTACCAGTTCTTCGAACAACCAGCTGCCATCGCTACTGGTTCGGCCAAACCGGTCCGAACCGGGAGCATTTCTCCCCTGGGCACAAGTATGCAGTTGTAGCAGTTGCATGATGATATCATACAACATATGTTATTTTGACATATTTGTGGTTACCTTCTAACTGACATGGATACATATACTCTAGCAAATTTTATTCTGCAAATGAAGCAAATAATAGAACTGACAATTAAGATGGAAGATGTTGTGCCAACATCCAGAATTTCAGAAAGGTAACAGTTGTGAATTAATATTTTCCCCTGACATTGATGTAGGTATGGCAATTTAGATGGAGACCCAAAGGAGATATCACCAGTTATTGATCAATTTATTGAGTGCGTTTGGCAACTTATGGAACAGTTTCCTTGTGCCTTTGAATTCAATGAAAGATTCTTGATCCACATACAGCATCATATATATTCCTGCCAGTTTGGAAACTTCTTGTGTAACAATCAGAAGGAAAGACAGGAGCTCAAGTAAGTCACTTTATAAAATATATGTACACGGTACACGAGAATGACCCTTTATTCTGATAAACATGATTCTTCAATGGGGAATCTTAACCAATACATAAGAGAAAGTTGTCCAATCCTTTCAAACTGGTTATATATTAAAACCCCAATATAATAATAAAATAAAACCAGTAAAAAAATACTACTAAAGAATAAAAGATCTATCTCCTTGAATACTTATTGCAACCAAAAGAATTATCCAAAAACTGTTTTACTTGAAAGGAACATAATCAATCTCCTGAGTTCTCATGAATATAAGGTGATGTTCTCATTTTAAAAGTAAATTGGAAGATCGGAGAATTAACCCTTCTTTTTGAATAAATATAAAACATAACTGTAGAGAGCCTGAGAAAACAGTCTCAGTTGGATAGCTATGATTGTCTGATAAATAGGTTCAGAGTTTTTCCATGAGGGTTTGTAATTTTTCCATCTTAGTTGTCTTTTAAATTAATTAAATGACCTCTCAGTTGCTATTGTCAGAAAGTTATCATCAAAAAATATAGTTTCCAGAATGTTAACAAGGATAGAAGCCAAGAAAGTTGGAATTAAATAAAGCCTGGTTAGTTCCTTAGCAAATCTGCTGACCATGGCTCCCCTGCTATTGCCCAGAGTAACCCAACACTACCACCTATTGAGTTACAAAGAGCAGTAGACTGTGGTTCTTTGGCAATTTAATTCACAGAATCAGTTACAGAATGAGATGTATTAACGTTACACCTACCCACATCAGAGCACAAGCACTCTGACCAGCATCATATCTTATGTTAGTAAAAGAATTCCCATTCCTTAATTTTCCTGTGTTACACAACAAAATGCTTCCTTTTATTCATTCTGAATCTCTTCACAATTATTCTTGGCGGATGATCCCAAATATTGTAAAATAGGTTAAAACAAAACAAAACAAAAAATTACTCAGGCCACATGTATGTATAGGATGCCATAGTTTCTATGCAGTATTAGTTCTGTAGGCCAAGATTGTCCCTAAATTCCTTAACCATTGGCCATATCCACTGGGGTTGTGGTTCTAAAACATCTGGAGAGCTTAGCCTTTTTTATTACCTAATTCCAAATAGTTGAATTCTATCCTTCCTAAATGTGTGTCTACTTTTTTGACATGCTCATGAAGTCTTTCAGTATGAGAATGAGAGAAATAGCAAATGCGGTTCATAGAATTATAAATTGTCCCTCAGAATTCAGGAACGGACTTATTCACTTTGGGCTCACTTATGGAAGAATCGTGCTGATTATCTGAACCCTCTGTATCGGGAAGACCACAACAGGACCCTTCATCCACAATCCACACCCTCCCATTTTATCTACAAGTAAGTTGCATCTGAATTGTTATATAAAATATTTGACTAAATGAGCTAACAATTTTCTCTGACTTCAAGTATGGGCAAATATATTGATGGTAACTTTCACGAACCTTCCCCAATTCCTTCTTCTTTGCTGTGAAAGTGCAACACATTGCTGTATATAATAAAAGATAATTATATTAATCATAGATACTTTTAATTGGGATAAGGTGTTGTAAAATTGTTTCATTTCTGTCACATTGCTGTGGAATTTGGAAATGACATTTTGAAGACAATCCATTCTTGAAAAGTGATTTATACATTTCAAATAATGCCTAGACAAAAGCATTAGATCTTCAAGATTGGTGTATATGTCAGGATAATGATGATTGAAAGCTGACCAGCCCTTTAAGACTGAGGATGACTCAGCAGGATTATTGCCCTTTAAGAAGCTGCCTATATAAAGGAGGCCATTAGAGGGCGTCTCTCTCCTCGTGTATTTTCTCTCCGTGTGTGCTTCCAGTTAGAGTTGAAGATTGATTGCCTGGCTTTGCTTGGCCCTTGTAGGTATTTATATACAACCTGTAGATAAACCACTGTTTGAAAAACCTCTGTACTGTATTTTGCTCCTGGGTTATCTCAAAATAGTAGTCACACTGTTGTGTGAATATATATATGTCTGTTGTGTGACAATATATATGTATTGTTTTCTTTCTTAGCTCAGAATTAGTAATGTATATTATCATTAATGTGGAAGATGGAATTCTGCTAAATACAAAAAGAGAGAGAGAGAGAGAGAGAGATTTAAAATACGTTTGCAAGATATTGTGATTTTTATTTCTTTGTAACTCACGGAAAGAAATCTGCTTTTTAAAATTAACACCAAGCCATCCATATCTTTTTAAGAATGAAACTGGAGTACGATAGGTTTGGCATTATCATTAGACCTTACAGTGTTACAGAGCCTCTTAAAATAGTTTCTCACTCTTTTCCAGACAGCTCTGCTCTTTATCCAAGTGTGACTTCTAGTTAACCCTGCCACTGATCTACTTATAATGATGTAGTCTAAGAATATTCAGAGGAATTAGGTAACATGATAGCTCAGCCTCATTTAGGCTGCCCATAACATGTTTGTTGTAATATAGCTTCTCCAAGAGTTGCTAGACTTTCAAAAGACTTAAAAACATAATTTTATGAACAAAATTAAAAGGAAGATTAAAGCTAATATAAACTAGTATAAAGTAAGAAAAAGAAAAGAAGAAAAAAAATCAAAGAGAAAGTTGAAAGTTCAAGACAGGAAAAAATACCCTTAAAAAGGGGGGGAAAAATAAAAAATAAAAAATTCACATTTCCAACATAAACTTGAAGTAAACATTCCCATTCTAGACAATTTCTCTGGTGATGTATACCGATCTTATAAAAATCCTTGTTAAGATTATAATAATTGGAAATTTCAATCTTTTGAAGCACATATTTTCCTGTTGTTCCATCTGTATATTATAACCAATTTTTAGCCTCTTTATCATACATTCCTTCACTTGTTCTTCTGTTTCAAATTGTCCTATAAGTATTTCAAGAACCAACAAACACAAGAGGGAGAAGTGGCATTCCTGTTTTGTTCCTTCTTTAAGGTTTTGTTTAGATTTCAATTAACAATTATTTGTGCTTTCTGCAAAATGTAAATAAATCTTCCCCATATTATAAAATTTTCTAAAATCAAAACCCTGAATAAGAAAGCCCAGTTCAAATTGTCTGCTTCTTAGGAAATTAATGTGACTTGTTTTTATTGTGTTGTTGAAAATATTCTGAAATGTCCAACACATTTCTAACATTGTCTTTTTATTCTTTTAGGTAAAAACTACATTGATGTGAATAAATTGTTGCAAATTCATTTTCATATGTTTGCTAGTGTAAGCATTATCTGAAGTTCATCAGCCAAGGACTGTTGATGACTTCCTTACATTTTGAAATGAAATGAACTTGTGGGCTATAAAGTGTCCATTAGAAATGACATACATGACACTAACATAAAAAACATTTGGCAGTTTCACTTCCTGAACAATGGAATGAGAATTTGCTTCCTAAAGTTGATTACAGCAATAAAACTGCACTTAAAATATTCGGCAAACTGGATTACTTCATGCTAGAAGTTTGGGAAGAAAGGCTTCACATGTGTATTTCTTGGAAATATTTAATCCTTCAACCAAATATTTGTATCAGAAAACAAGTAAGATAGGCGTTGGCTATTTTATTAATTTTGATGCAGGATTTCTACTGACAACCCCCCCCCCCCCGGCTCCACAAGGACAAAGTCAATCTGAGTATAAGCATTAGATCAGTTATGGGAAAATGCCAATCTGCTAGGTTTTCTCATTTCAATAATTGGTGTAATTCTGGCATTCGGAGTAACTTTCTGTTTATCAAAGTTCTCATGCTCATCAGACTTCAGTAAAGTGAGATATTACATTTAATGTTATTTAAAGTTACACAGATAGCATTTGACACTTTAATCCTACAAAATTGCACTATCTTCATTTTTCAAAATCAACATGATGTGATCCACTTTGCCAAAGTGAAAAAATCTTTTACAGTCAGAATATTCTGAGAAATAAAGATCTGTGTTTTCATACTTCTGTGCTGTAAAATGGTCTATATGGTCTATAAAATGGTCTCAGCAATTTTAAAAGCTGAGAGAACTCTTTCCCATTAAATGTTTCCCTGGCACAAGAGGCTCGTGTTAATTTGTTTTACACTGCGCAGTGCAATTCTGTTAACTTCTCTAGGAGCAAGTTCTGTGGGTTGAATAACGAGACTGACTTTTGTATGGGCTTCTATAGGTTTTTGAATCTTCTTTGTTTCATTTTCCAGGTTTTGGAGTGGAATGTACAACCGTTTTGAAAAGGGACTCCATCCAAGGCAGTCTATTACAGAATATCTGATGGCTGTGAAAGAAGAAACTCAACAGTTGGAGGAGGAGCTGATGGTATTAGAAGAGGTATGCATAATTGGTTTTCTAGAACTATAAAATTTATATATTGCTGTTTCACCCCATCTTTTGAGCATGATTGGCCATTGCCATATGCATCAATTCAAGTATATTTCAACATCAATGCAGTTGATCTGGGTATCATTATTCACAGGTAGATGTAATTTTTGAAAGTTTTCTAGCTGAAGCATTGAGTAGAGGATTATATTTCCTCCACCTCATATTTGGCAATAAGAGCTCTCTACAGCAGTATTTCTCAGCCTTGGAAATTTTAAGATATGTGTACTTCAACTCCCAGAATTCCCCAGTGAGGCTTGCTGGCTGAGGAATTCTAGAAGTTGAAGTCCTCACATCTTAAAATTTCCAAGGTTGAGAAACATTGCTCTACAGTATATTTTTGAATCAGCTATTTATTTCTTTTACCATGATAACAGCTGCTAATGAGTGAATTATCTACTTCCGGTACAATTTCAAAATCAATTTTCTTGTGAATCCTGTATTTTTCCGTCTGTGGTTTACAATCTATGGAAGACTTCCTTAGTTAAAATGAACAACAGGAATTCCAGAATTACACTCAATTTCTAATTACCGTACTTTTCGGAGTATAAGACGCACTTCCCTCCCCCTAAAAGCGGGTGAAAATTGCGGTGTGTCTTATATACCAAATGTTGCCGAAGCCCCACCCACACTTTTTCGGCCTCTGTGCGTCGCATTTTTATCCTCTGCACACTCCATTTTAGACCTGTTCCAGGCTGCGGGGATCGCCACAGCACATCTCCGCTGATCGCTGCCTCTGCGCATCGCATTTTCAGGCTCCACACATCCCATTTTTGGCCTCTGCTAGGCAGAGACAAAAAATTTTTTTTCTTGTTTTCCTCCCCAAAAACTAATGTGCGTCTTATACTCGGAGCATCTTATACTCTGAATAATACGGTAATTATCGATTTCTCCACGTTGCTAGTACAGTAAAATTACAGTAAAATTTGGGCCTTAATTGGGTGAGCTATTTTCAAAGCAATTATTTCTTACCTTGTTTTCTTACTGGTCACCTCAAGTTTACTCTGGCTATTTTCAGGTAGGCAACATACTTGTTGCTGGGATTCTTACCAATAAAGCTTAGATCTAATTATCTAACTCTTCAGCGATTAGAGCAAATGCTTTTCTCCTTTTAATGAAAAAGGTATTTAATAGAACTTGCTGGAAGGAAAAGTTTTAGTATTTTGCAATAGAACCATTGAAATCAGCTCACCCTTAGTTAGGTTTCTAGGTAATCAGTATTCAGTCTGTATGTAGCCGCTTCCTTTTTTCCCCCAGCCTTCGGGTTGCTAAAATGTCCTTATCTATTCCCTGAATATTCCTTCTTAACTCAGAAGGATAGAGCTGACTGCCACCTGCTTCTCTGTCAGATATCTATGCTAGATGTAGTGGATGATTTTGCTGCATTTGATCACCTAGGACTGAATGAGAACCAGTCCCATCTTTTCTGTACATGCATACTTAGGGAGAATTATTTTCTAGGTTTTTTTGTTTTTGTTTTTTTTACAAAACCTTCTAGTTGTCTTTAATTTCTTACTAGCCACAGGACTACATTCTTGTTCATTTTTTGTCTTTCCCATTTGACCTACTTATTATTGTGAGATTTTGTTGAGTAGTCAGGTGCTAAATGGCACAAAATGCTCCATGAACATGGAAAAATTCCTAGAAACTTGCTTTCTTCCCGTTCTATATAGTCTCTCACCTACAATTTCTTGTCTAGAGAAATCAAGAATAACCTTCCTTGTCAAAGAGACTTTAGAAAACTGCAAGTATATAAATCTGCAGTTTCTTAGGCTTGCTTGCTTTATTCACTCACTCACTTATCATTTACATCATTGACTAGTGTACCACCCATCTCTCCTAGAGGTAACTCAGCTTACATACTTTACATACATACATACGTAATAAAAAAGCATGGAGTCCCAAGAAAGTCTAACCTTGCTGCCTTTTCACTTATTAGTCCTATCCAATCCATACTAGATTTTGTAATCTTCCATTAATTCATCCCTCACTATTGGTTAGTAGGCTGGGATTGATGGATTTATCATTCAGAAATACATGAAAGGCCCCAGCTTCACATTGATAGGTTGGATATATTTTAACAGGCCAATGGGTTTTTGTTTCTTGTCTTGCAGAGACTGGCAAAACTTATTAACAGGCAATTAAATAATGAGGCAAAGATAAAAAAGGAAAATGGAAGCTCCAGTGACTGCATGGCCAAATCACTCCAAGATTACACTCGGAGTTCTTCACAGGGAGATGAAGAAGATTCAGCGCTCATCCTCACACAGGACAAACTGAAAAGCTCTGATCCCGATCTGTCAGCCAACAGCGATCAGGAATCTGGTGTGGAGGATATGAGTTGTCGGTCCCCAGGTGGAGGAGGCTTACCCAGTGAAGATAGCATTAGAGACCATGATTCGGATGAAGCTGTTTTTCTCACTCTCTGAGTGATAATTTAGTAGATTATGAAAGACTGCCTATCAAAAGTTCCAAAGAAAGGGATTTATGCACTTAAAGAGTCCATATGTAACGAAGTAATAAGCTAGAATGTTTTTGCATTTATTATCTTCTGTTATCCATTTAGAGCCATATAGAATGAATGTTTTGTTTTACATAACTATTATCAATTGGATAATTGTACAGTAAGACCATTCCAAAGAATTGACAAGAAATGTTTAAGCAATGCCAAAGTCAATTCAGTCCAATTCAGACCAAACCAATACATGTTATCTTACCTTGACACCAAAAAAATATTCAAATGGAAAAAGCAAATAGATGTTTTCTTTTTTACAGTCTTGAAAAAAATTATGTTGAAGATGGCCATGTATGGACTTAAAATATTGTCAGAGATGTCTGCTTATTAAAAGACCATTGCTGAAGAAATTTGGAAAATTAAGATTGAAATAACCAGATACATTTTCCTAGATTAGTTCTATGACTTGATTGGTAATAATAACACTGTTTCTGTTGGTGCCTCTGCAAATGCTGTTTTTCCCATTTTTCTCTTCAAGAAATCTGATTTCAATTGAACACTGTTTCTGGTGACTATATGGACACATTCAAGTTTTCCTGACAGAGTGGTCTACCAGTTCTTCTCCCAGGATTTCCTCCCTTTCTTCCCCAATCCTGGATTATTATGGGGATTCCCCCACCCACCAAATATTAATCAGATCTGACTCTTCCACATTTGGTTGTTGAATTATAGGACAGAAGGTGGGTCAGCAAGAGATTAGCTCTACCCACACTTAATATGTCCTTCATCCCCTTTGTAAGTTCAGGTTAATGTAGTGGGGACTGGATGTATACTTTTCATCTTCTGAATTATGGAATAGGATAGGGATCATGACAAAGGAGGTGGACATGGACACACTTATTCCCATGTACATTTTTTGGAGTGGACTATTGGAAGATGTGATCAGGGCATTTAGTAGCTTAAAATACTTTAATCCATATGCCATTCAAGGAAAGCTAGGAAATTCTAAAGAAAAAAAACATCTTTCCAAATTCTCTTTTATATTCATCCTCATCAGTTTGCAATAAATCACTGGTCCTTTCACAAATATAGGTAGTCCTTGTTTATTGACCACAATTGGGATGGGCAACCTGGTAGTTAAATGAAACACTGATTAAATGAAAATCACACGACCACAATAGCGCTTACAATTTTACTTCAGTTTTCCTTTGATTCGCTACTTCCTTCAACTGACCTGGGTTTTTTTTCTCTTTCTCTTTGAGGTTATCTTAGTTTGAGGTAAATAAGCAAGTGGGAATAAGAGCAGAGAGAGGATGTGAAGGTCATAAATATGGGTACTGATCACTTAAGTTGTTTTTTCTAGCACTTTTGTAACTTTATACCACCTGTAGGGTTTTTAAAACATTGAAAAAGCTTTCTCCAACCAGAATTAAATGTAATTCATTTACTCTCCAGTTACATATTTAATGTCCCTCCTCCTCCCCCCCTTACCCCCAGCTAAAAGTTCTTATTTGTTACTTATTTTTTGAGGTATCCTCAAGCAGGAGAGTAGATGTAAGAATTTCAGGGGTCGCATTAAAGCTGAAAGAAGAACCTGGGGCCAAGCTGGCCAGTAAAAGGAAGTGTTCTTTGTAAAAGACATACTGAAAACTATGAGATTTGTATTATTAGACATGGTAATGGATATTAATGGTTTTAAAAGGAAACTAGATATATCTAGGGAAGATAAAGCTATCATGTCTACCTGGTTTAATGACTTATCTCACCACTCCAAAATTTGATAAACAGCAGACAGCAATTTAATTGCACCTCAGCAGACCGTCTAAATCAGGCAAATGTAAGAACAATGGTTTGCTCTTTTGGTGAAATAAAGTGGGATCCTTTGGAGGCAGAACATTTTTCCAGTGGCCCAAATTCTACCAACTGCAAACAAGGTGCAATGCATCTTGACTGAAGTTCCATCATGAGATAGCTGTTTTGCATGTACTGTAATGATGTCAATTTTTTTAAAATATTACATGTTTATATGTTCATAACCAGATTTTAGTATATATCTTACTTTGAACACAAGCTGTGTGTACTCCACAGGTAGTGCTGAACTTGAATACAGAAATACTCTACTGTAAAATGGCTACTCTATAAAGTATGAATTGATGAGGGTCAAATCTGCCATAAAAATCTGCATTATGGAAATACTGTAGAATATACCATATTGTGTCTTCTAGAAATTTTGTGTAGTGTATTTTACACCTGCAGCTATTCGTACTCAGCTCCTGTATTTAATACTCAGATCTTGCATTTAATAGGTTGTCTTGTATGGTTCCAATGCTGCATTATTATTAAAATTGCAAAATTAAAGATATAGTACGCACCAGTGGTAAAATCCAATTTTTTTTACTACTGGTTCTGTGGGCATATCGGGGATACTGTAAAATCTCCATTCCCACCCCACTCCAGGGGAAGAATACTGCAAAATCCCCATTCTCTCCCCACTCCTGGGGGAAGGATATTGCAAAATCTCCATTCCCACCCCACTCGGGGGCCAGCTAGAGGTGGTATTTGCTGGTTCTCCAAACTACTCAAAATTTCCGCTACCGGTTCTCCAGAACCTGTCAGAACCTGCTGGATTTCATCCCTGGTGCGCACTGTATACTGTTGGCATTAGGAATATAATTTAGAACATTATAAACAATAATGTTTAATTATCTAAGGTTTTTTTTACTGTTACACTCTAGAATCTTCCACTTCAAAGTGGTATTTACAATATGGCAAAAACATCCACAGTGAGCTCTTGAAAACTAT
The DNA here is from genome assembly GCF_059756535.1 of Pantherophis guttatus. NCBI lineage: Eukaryota > Metazoa > Chordata > Lepidosauria > Squamata > Colubridae > Pantherophis > Pantherophis guttatus. The sequence continues at coordinate 41,670,019 of NC_142070.1, read as the reverse complement.
TGTAAAAGTTTATCTTAATTGAAAGCAAAATGACTGAATTTTATAATTATTCTGCTTGCGGCTGAAGTGGCACATCACATTAAGCTTTAGATGATTAAATGGGAGTGCTGTAATAAATATTATTTGTAGTCTCATGGTCAACCTTAAGCAAAGTATCTATCTCATGAATAAGCATGATGTCAGAATCCAATGTGTATGTTGCAAAAAGGGAGTGGCAACAAAACGTTCAGGAGATTTTTATCCTTAGAATGAAAGCTTTTGGTCATTGGTTTTAGCCAGCTACTTTAGGTTTCTAGTTTATTTTTCAAATCAAAGTCATGTCCACTTCTGCTAATGGTTAGAAAATAAATCCACATTGAGCTACATTTTTGTTTTCAGAAGAAAGTTGACTTGCAGCTTACCCTTTTAAAAAACATAACCCCACAGTTCATTCATGCATGTTGATAACCTAACTTCCCACTGGCTTTCAGTGTCATTTATCTTGGTATTCATCATATAAATACACTGTTACAGGGAATGGAATGATTTCTCAGGACTGAGAATCCACTGTTTTCACATCATAATGAATCGTCTCCCTTTCCTTTCCTCTTTGGGATCTCCATTGTACAGAGGCCTCCAAATAATAGGTTAGCAAAAGTCCCCCTTTAATTATATTTTTGTTACTGTTGATAAACAAAATTGAATTGAACCTGAAGACTTATTCAAATAGTGGGTCTGTGCTTGCTTCCCTGATTTTGTCTTCGTTGATTCCATCATTACCTGTGTTGGGAGTATTGTTATCAATACTGTGATATGATGCAGAGTTTTTATAACTATATAATCAGCCATTAATATAAGAGAAAAAGAATTTCTAATTCCTCAGTTATCCCAATACATGCAAAGCATTTCAGGATAAAGAGTCAATACAAGTGCACACAGGAAGGCACTATTCCTGTATGGAAAGAAGGAACAGGCTTGAAATGTAGGAAGTGCTGCAGACAACACAGCTTTTTTCTCTATTCATATAAACCCATGCTGATTCAGGAAGAACTTGACAGCAACAGAGCAAGAGTGTACAATTCACAACCCAATGATGAGCACACTTCACTTGGAAGAAGGCTTGATGCATTTTGAAACTCTACATTTTTGGTTGATTTCAAGTACCAGATTAAGAACAGTGTCTTTATAAATCATACTTGGTTGGATTCATGTAATGCGGCTATTACAAACACTGATTCATTAGCCACAATAGCTGAATTCACATTGAATATTAACAAAACATGTGGCTTAACTTGAATTACATTTTAAACTAACCAGTAATTTTTCTCAACATTTCTAAGTGAAGGAGAAATGATTCAAACTTGGCATTTACAACAACAAAGAAGTATGGCCGTAAAGTCATAACTGGACTGTTTCCATTTACATAAAAAGACTAGGCAGCAGCAGTAAGAGATGTACAATTAAATAACTTTCAAACACGTATTGTCAATTTAAATCTAAAGACTGCCAGAGGGAGAGAAGCCAAGATCAGGAAACAAGAATTCTGAAGAGAACAGTAAGCAGCAGAACTGATAAAATAACCTAAATGACACGTAGCAATAGTATTTGTTCCACCAAACTTATTTATTTCCAGTTTAAGTCTCAAAAATTATCAGTACGTCCCAAAGTATATAAAGCTGAATTCTACAGTTACTTTTCCACATGCAGAATTAAATATTCTGCTTTAAAAATGCAAATATCAATACTGAACCTTTTTGGAGAGAAGCCCTATAAATCATTCACAAAAACGAAATTTATTCCTTAACAAAGCAATAAAAAGGAAAAAAAAAAACAAAGTCATGAATGTATACTCCTAGACTTAGTTTTCTGCAATATTATCATAGATTTTTGCCAATTATCTAAAGAAAAAAGTCCAAGGTTTAATTATCTGAAAAACATTTTGAGTTCTTATAAACATGCAAGACATAAAATTAAACTATTTTTATATGAAAATAAAATTCTTTGGTTGTATTTTTAGTGTAGGATAACCTCAATTTTATCTCTGTAGAAGAGTGATTTAGGACTGTGGTTATTTCACTACATTTTGCCAACATAATACTGAACAGGTGAATAAACTTGCTTATTTTATGTCTGATGCAGGGGACTCTGAGATGAGGGTTTGAGTCAATTCTATTGGATCTAAATAATATAGTTGTTGATAATATATATACTACATAAAGTTCTTCTTTCCTTCTTGGTTTCAAAAGTGCTTATACGAACACATGGACACACTAGGGCAAAAGAGAACAGAGATGAGGAAATAAAGCAAATGTAGAAATACCAAGAACTTATACAATCTACCCACTTATTTGCTTCAACACAAATAAGAAAGTAAGATGCAAGAATTGGAGAGAATTATGCCTATCTCCATTTGAAATTTGAGGTAGGATACTTCCCAAAGCAATGAGGGGCAAAATTAAAAGAAAGGCTTCTACACAAAATCATACAGGTTTCCTCTAAAAGTTCGAAGGGGTGTTTTTAGCTCTTCAGTTTCTTAGCTACTCAAGTCTGATTGCAGTAGTGTATACTTAAGTACTTGAACTCTATGTAGTGACATGATACAAAAAAGGGTGAAAACCTGATTTCAAGAAATTGAATTCTGGTGCGTTCTGGTAAAACCAGATGAAAAATCTACCTTATTTTACTTGTAACTTAGTTCAACCAACCTACGTTTCTATGCCTCTCAAACAAACCAGTCAGTATTTAATAAGAAAGTTATGGATTATGCTGTATAAAATTTAAAAATCTAGTCAAAATTACATGTTTAAATATTTAATCTATAAAGGTGATAGAGACAGCAGCATGAAATTAAATATGATAAGGATAATCAATAACAAGAAATATTAGTGCAAAAATGCAGTAGAAGTACATTTTGAATAAAATAAGAATAGAAAGACACTCTAATTTGTACAAAAAATCACCCCCAGCTCTATATACAGTTTTTTTTTCTATAAATACAACCATAATGAAATGCTTATTTGCAAAATAATAGATCTATGAAAATGTGCTTTGCTGGATTTGTTGCCTTAAAATTCTAATTAGCTGGAAAAAAAAATCTGTGAATAGAAAAAAGTATCTACTATTAGTCAAAATTCTCAATGCACACATACAAAACTTTGTTTTCTTAAATTCAGATTAATTTAAGGCAAAAAACTGATACATATCCTTTAATCCCTGATTGCACTGATTGTTTTCATAAAAGGCTAAACTCAAAAGACAAAGTAAAACTGCATATATTGTTGAAAGTTGCCATACTGCATGTTTTTTGTATCATAGCCATAAAGTAATTATCTTTAATGATTCCCCCTGCCCTTTCCCACCCCATTTGCAGTATTGCATGACATAATCCACAATGTCCAGGACTCTTCATGTCCATGTCCCAAATGCTCAGAAAAGCCTTTTTGGATGATTGTGGGAACTACTGGAGAATGAAATATGAGCATGTAAGCTTTGGCTAATTCCATTTTTTTTGGGGGGGGGGGGCATTTCTTCATAAGCAATTGACATTGTTTCTTAATTGTGATGTTTTTACATGAAGCAATGTAAAATTTACCCAATTACATAATCAAAAGCTTACGTTCTTGTATGTGTGGTTTTTGTTCTGTGTATTATGTTACACTTATCTCTGGACAAACATACATAATTTATATGACTACACACTTGCATAATACACATAATAGGAACGTGTCCTACCAGACATTCAGAACTGGTGGACATTATTTATATGAATGTATCCTGATAAATTAATGTGTGTCAGGGAGGACAATTAGAATCTGCCTCATTTGTAACGTACCTATAATGGAGCATGAAATTGGCCACGCATTGCTATTGCCTGTTGTAGTTTTTCTTCTTTGGCTCTTCTACAGTGGCAAATCTAAGGAAGAACAATTTAACACCATGTTTTCTAAATTTACTTTGGTGGAAAATAATGCTTTTAAAACAATCAAAATAAAGAAACTTTATTTTACTAAATAAAAATACTAAATAAAATAAATAAATTTTATTTGACTAAATCTGTGTTCATCCCAGCTAAGCAAGCTTCATGTGCAGGCTTTGAGTAGAATAGTTGAAGGTGATTCATGTACTTAGGCTGCAATTCTAAGGACACTAAAGCTAGGACAAGGAATTACTGATTTAAGACTGAGCAAATGTTAGAAAAACATTTCTCAGTTTAAATAATTAGTTAATAGCACACACTGCAATATACATTATTCAAAAGCTATCAATAATAATATCAAGGTACATTCTTTCTTGGGTACATTCTCCTTGGAGTTTGCCATTAACAATGAAGTTATTAAATAAAACATACATAATTGAACTGTTCCAATGGAACAAAATTCAAAAGGATTCCCCAATGGAAGAAAAAACTTGACACATTAGGGGTGTTCTTTCATACAGCCTCTTACTCTTGGCTCTTTAGCCCACTACCGCTATGGATGCGGTAATATTGACATTTGTTTTTAATCCTACCTACTTAAGCAATATAAACAACATACTATACCACTGTTATTATTTCTCTATACTTGCATAACACTGTGCATTGCAGATAGCAGGAAAGCGATGGGACAGTTGTATTCCTATAAGTTAGTGCATGCTTCCCAAAGCAATAATTTTAATGCATACTTAGCTTGCCAGAAATGTTAGGCAATTTGGCAAACAAAAGCCATTCTGGAGTAGGAAGGCTTAAGTATTAGTATTTCTCTGCTAAATACAAGAATTTATGTTTATACAGCCAATTGTGTCTATTTTTAAAACAGCAAAATAAACCTGAATTTTATTTATTCGATAGCTTTCAATTGGATTAATTATAATTTTATTTAAGTTTTCAAATATTTTGAACAATTAGGTTTTGAAAACTACATACTGTTCTTTTCTCCATGAAACTACTAAGAAAATCATCTATTTCTGTTTTCCCTTCCAGAAAGTCTTCTGCAATAGTGTCCGACTCCTCTTCAGCTTCATGGGCAGCCACTTTCAATCTTGCCTGCAGAGCACTTGCACTGCAACTCTGTGAAAAGAACAGTGTGTAACTTGGAAATGTTCAGTTCATTTCCCAAGGAGGTCCACAGGGATCCCCCACCCCTTGGCAATTTGCAAAGTAGTTACAACAGCTTGTACTGTGCCATTAACCTTAATTAACTACTATAGGTGTCCATCTTTGGATGGGTTGATCAGTTACTTTTTACATAGCTATAGCACTTAGACTTATATACCACTTCATAGTGCTTTTACAGCACTCTCTAAGACGTTTACAGAGTCAGCCTATTGCCCCCAACAATCTGGGTCCTCATTTTACCCACCTCAGAAGGATGGAAGGCTGAGTCAACCTTGAGCCGGTGAGATCTGAACTGCCGAACTACAGCTAGCAGTCAGTTGAAGTAGCCTGCAGTACTGCGCTCTAACCACTGCGCCACCTTGGCTCTATTTGCTTTGTTGTATGCCACTTAGAACCATCAGACTGGGACAATTAAAAAAGGATGAATAAATTATACTTTTAACTCCAAAGAAAAAAAATTAAGAGAGGTTAGTCTCCAAAAAAAGGATAGGATGGGAACTAGAATCTCGTCTTAACAACCTCTGTACAAGTAAGTGAATCATGCTTTGTTTCCTCTTGCAAAAAGGAAAAGCTCACCTCACTAAGCTCATGCTGCCTTTGTACTTTCTTTTCAAATGTGGTTTTCAAATGAATCAGTTGTTCATACTAGAATGAAAATATGGTTTTATTAAACAGGGTCAGAAATCAATTCCCAAATTGCAGAAAATATTTTTCCTCGTACTTACTTTATCTAGTATTGTTTGCCTTTTTGTCTCCAAGCTTGGTTCCAATAATAAATTTTTTTCTGCAAGGTAAACCCACTGTTGAATTTTAGAAGAATATCATTTTTTTGATAAAATGTTATTCTAATCAGAAATATTTGGAAGTCTTACTTGCTAGTTCTTCAATACTTTTCACTAAATCATCTTTATCATTAATTATATGCTTCAATTGGGGTAGATTAACAAATTGTTCTAGCAGTATATCTTCTTGTTCATTCATGTCTGTCAGATCCGATATGCTGAATTGCAAAGGAAATAAAAACAGTATTTAGCAACCAGGCAAAATATCTAATGTATTATTTTGACAACTGTATATATTGAGTTTCTTGATAATGTGTCATTTCATTCTGGTATATATGATATAATGCTAATCCTTATTTCATTAAAAAAATGAACACATATTCAAGATTAATGCTTAATTATTTCCAAAACTTGAATTCAGTCACTGCTACTTTCCTGCGAATGCCATAACGTTTAGAAAATGAATCCTGAGAATTGCCAATGCTCAGGCAAAAACAGTTCATGGCAATTACTAAACAAATGAACAAAGCAGGAACATAGTCAAATACACTGTGTGCACAATTATTAGGCAAGTTGTATTTTGGAGGATTAATTTTATCACTGAATAGCAACAGTGCTCTCGGTCAATCCAAAATGTTAATCAAAATGTTACTCAAACCTGAATATTTAAGAAAGTAAAAGTGAGGTTTGGACTTTCTTAGGAGAACATCGATGTGTGCACAATTATTGGGCAACTATTAGTGTGCAGAATTCTTATGCAACTAAATGAAAAATGAAAATTTGCCCATCTCACTCATTTATTCGCATCTGTTAAAGTGACAATAATAAACAACTCAAAGTGTACAAATAAACATTTCTGACATTTCAAACAAAAAAAACCCCCAGTAACCAATATAGCCACCCTCCCTTTCAATAAGAGTCATAAGCCTTCCATTCATGGAGTCTGTCAATTTCTTGATCTGTTGGTCAACTTTTTGTGCAGCAGCAACCAGTCTCCCAGACACTGTTCAGAGAGATGTACTGTTTTCCTTCACTGTAAATCTCCCATTTAAGAAGGGCCCACAAGTTCTCAACAGGTTCTCAAATAAGTTTAGATCAGGTGAGGAAGGGGGCCCTGTCATTATCCTTTCATCTTTTAAGGCCATGCAATGGAGTACTTTGATGCATTTGATGGAGCATTGACCTGCATAAAAAACATGGTCTTCTTGAAAGTTGCAGACTTTTTCCTATACCACTGCTTGAAGAAAGTGTCTTCTAAAAACTGGCAGTAGGGTTTGGGAGTTGATTTTGAGTCCCTCTTCAACCCAAAAAGGTCCAACTAGCTCATCTTTAATAATACCAGCCCATACCAGTACCCCACCTCCACCTTGCTGGTGTCTGAGTTGAAGTGGAGCTCTGTCCCCGTTACTGATCCAGCCACAGGCCCATTCATCTGGTCCATTAAGAGTTAGTCTCATGTCATGAGTCCATAAAACCTTTGAAACAATCTCCTTCAGATATTTCTTGGCCCAGTCTTGCCATTTCAACTTACGTGTATTGTTCAGTGGTGATCAGGTTTCAGCCTTCCTTACCTTGGCCAGGTCTCTGAGCACTGAACAGCTTCTGGGCACTCCAGATAGTTTGCAGTTCTGGAATATGACAGCACCGGAGGATAATGGGTTCCTGATAGCTTCAAGTTTGATTCTTTTCAAATCTTTGGCAGTTAATGTGCGTCTTTTTTTCTCAACATGTTTCTTGCAACCCTGTTGACTATTTGCAACAAAACATTTGATGGTTCTGTGATCACGCCCCAATATCTTAGAAATTTCAAGAGTGCTGCAATATCTTAAAAATTTCAACAGTGCACCCCAGGCCCAGTTTTTGGCACGACATCCTCCTGCAGCACTCTGCCAGCGAAAACGGAGCTCGGGAAGGTTGAGTGCAGTCCCCTTAGTTCCATTTTCGCTGGCAGAGGGCTGCAGGAGGATGTCACGGCTGAAAACAGGGCCTGGAAGGGCTGCACACGGCCAAGCTCCATTTCCACTGGCAGAGGCACCGCGGGCTGGTCCTTCGCTGTTTCCAGAGTGGCACCGTGGGCCATATCTAAGCACCCCACATGCCGGATCCAGCTGCGGGCCTTGAGTTTGACACTGCTGCACTAAACATTCAAGTTTATACAGCTTGGAGATGGAAAATATCCATTAAAATGATGATATAGTAAAAATACTCACTTGCCTAATAATTGTGCACAGTATATTTACAAAAATAAAAGTGAAACTGGTACAGTACTGAAGTTTTCACCTTCTACTCAGATTTAGCTAAAGAGATATTTCGCTGATGACTTATTTTATACTACTAGAAACATACTGGCTTTACTGAGATATAGATATAAGTCAAGTCTATAGTTTTCAACATTGAGGAACAACTTTTACCCATATTTAGAATACACACACACACTTTTACCTTAGTTCTGATAGTTCTGGAAATACATCTGGAACATCAGGCATTTTGTACCCAAATCCATTTTGGTTTCCCTAAAAAGATTAAACAATATCTATGTCCTTAAATAACAATCCAGCTTGCATGATATCTATATGACAGAATACTAAACTAAACAATAGCAGTTTTTCCTGTACTCAAGTTCTATAAAATCTCTAAAAATTTTGGAGCTCAGAATATCATCTTCTTAAAAGTATGTTCAAGTATTACTAGAAAATTCAATTTCTCTAAATGTTAATATTTGATATTTGAATGGTATCTTTTGGGAAATGAACAGCTTGTTTTGTAAGGTACACTACCAATACATACCTGTGATAAGGCTTCTGTTGTTGGAACAGGTAACGGCAAGTCAGTTATCATGCCAAAGGAAGGAGCTGCAGGTCTATCTGTACTATAACCTGAAGAGAGTGATTCTCCAAGGGGCACAGATGCTACAGACCTATTTGTTTCTTGTGGCAGATATGCAGAAAGAAATGGAAAATTCTGAGCATATGTAGGAATTCCAGTTGGCTTGCTGTAAAGGCTAAAGGGGAAAACAATCTATTATCAGCAAATTATTTTATAGCATTTTCAAGTTTTTCTTCTCAAAATGAAATTGTATTAAACATTAAATAGGTTTCTGGTTAAACACATTTGACAATAGCTGTAATTAATTCTAACTGAATGCATGATAAGCCATCCAGTTAATCTTATCAATGCCAGAGTGATCACATAGCATGATTCACCATCTCCTGAGGCATCTAGACATGACTGTTCTTTCAATCCAAGTAATTAAAATTGAGGGGCTAACTAAAACTTCAGCAATGTTTTATTATGTCAGAACTAATGAGTCTTTTCAGTGCTAATATAATCCAAAGTATAAGACATGCACAATATTTAGATGCTGAAATTTAGAAAAGTTTTAGTGAAAACAAACCTGTAAATGATGGAGTTATGCATCTGATGCTACTACACCTAGGCCAATGGATCCTTGTATTTTGCTGATACCTACTATAAACCCTCGCTTTTCGGGTCGCATACTGTCCCTATTCTGTATCTCCTTTGACCAATTACAAATAAGCATTTGTACTCATATGTTGAAATGGATCAGGGAAAGAAAGATGTTTAGAGCTAAAAGCCTTCAATACTGTAATATAAAATACTCATTTTTTATTTACGTGTATTAGCCTTATGCCCACCAGAGAACAGCTCAATCCAAAACAATAGTTTAAAATTTTATTCAAATCTGACTTTTTAATACAACTGAATGCAGAAGATGAAGGAAGGAAACCAAATTGCTATATAAGGTTGACAGCCGCATCCTAATTTAATTATGTTTGATCTGAGTTTGCCCCATAAGTATACACATAGTGATGCTTGAAATTACGGTATTATCCATATTTTAATGTGCTTACTTACTATGGGAATGTTGTTGCGTTGGGAGCCAAAACTGGAGGATTTTTCCAAAATTCATCAAGTATACTTTGAACAATTTTGCCAAGGTCAGAGTGCATTGTAAACTGTTAAATTATTTAAAAAATTAGCATGGTTAAAAATTATGTGCCATACAACAAAGTCCATTTATTATTGATTTAAATGAAAAAAGGTAGCTTGGTGTAGTGGGTAAGGTTCTGGGCTAGAAATAGAGAGCCTGTGATTTCTATGCTCTCTTAGACATGAAAACCAATTGGGTGACTTTGAATCAGCTATTCTCTCTCAGCCCACCCTATCTCACAGAATTATTGTTGTGGAGAGACAGGAGTATTACTTATGTTTACTGCCTTGAGATAGATTACATAGATACACAGATGAAAAGGCGTGATACAAATCTAGTAACAATCATGTGGCCTCTCTTAGATGATGGATGCAAGTGACAGTGGTATATACAATGAGGCCCAGTTTTGTTCTCTGTGTGCAGAAACAGAGCTGACAAATAACCTGAAATAATAAGAACTTAAAACACATCAGGAGCTCTGCAAAAATAGTTTTTAATTTTTTAAAAAAATAGTTCGGAAAAACCACTCTAAAAATGTGGGGTTTTGTTCAAGAAAGTCCATGGGAAAACTATCTACCAGAACCAAGAGGTCAGCAGGTATAAACATTAACAATTCTACAATAAAATATAACTGTTGCCAGTTGCACATCTTGAAAGAGACATGCATTTTACCATTACTTATTTCAGAAAATGATTCATTTATACATACACTATTAATTAATGGAGAGGTCACATATGCTCCTTGTTTGTCCATTATATGATGCCGTATTGGGGGGAAAACACTGATGACTGGCTTTTCCTGAGGAAACTGAGGAGGAAGCAAGCTGCAAACACCAAAATATTTCATTATCACAACTTCCATATATGATTAAGCACTCTATTGCATCACCTTTTGAAATATAAAATTCACCTTTCTAGAGAATGTGAACAACTAGAAGTTGTTCCTAACAATTTCTAGACAATCTAGCCAAAAACATAGTTTATCCATTTGAATTCTAGCACTTACAACACAAACAACAAACAGCTGATATACTCTCACTCTGTCAGACAACAACTGAAATAAGTGTCCTACTCAATCTCTGTTTAGGTAATTTTCTGAACCAGATGTTTGAAGATAGTGAACAAAGGCCTTTTTATTGAAATCTCCTAGAAAAAATGTGAATTTTTATATCAAAGTAATTTTAGGTGCACTCCAAGAAAATAAGTTAAAATCAAAATAAGTCAACTTATTTTGATGAAGCAAAACTTCATAAAACTGAATGATGATCATTTAGGTGTGTAAGAAAAAAATGCTGATAAATACAGCTGTTGACAATTTTGCCACATAGATGTAGGCAATGTGCTCCTTGAAAGTCACACAGAAAAAACATTCTCTCCTTAAAATTTATCCAGATTGAAACAGAAGAAAACAAGAGAAAACTCACTCTAGCCCTAATGTGGTGTAATAGAAAATTAACAGAAGACCTTCTAGTTCATGTTGATTCACTAAGCATGATTTTAGTTTTCAACATGACATACAGTCAAATCAAAAGATACTCACATATTTATGTTAATTGTCAGGTTATTTACAGTGAAGGGCAACCGATATTCCACATCTTTTTGTATTTCAGCTATACTAAAAAGAGAAACACGTTTATTAATGTTTCCTGTAATAGTGAAATCAGATACAAATGACCCAATTACGGATCTTAAAAAGCCCTAATTTCAAAGGTCAGATCAAACTATCATTTCTTCTGTTAAAAACTCTAAATTATAACTAAACTAGAACTGGTTCCTTTAATAGCTTGATTCCCTCCTTCCTATTTTATTTTATTTATTTTTTATTTTATTTTTATTTTTTCAATTTATATACTGCCCTTCTCCCTGAGGACTCAGGGCGGTGCACAGCCAGAATTAAAAACATGAAATACAAATATTAAAAACAATTAAAATCTATATAAATTTGGCCCAAAATTTAAAAAACCACAAACCAATTAAACATTTAAAATTTTTAAAAAATTTCTTCCTATTTTAATCCGCTTAATTTTGAATAAAAGCTCTGAGGACCCCAGAAAATATAAGAACTGGCCTTTGAAGGAAGATTGATCCATGTAGTTGAAACAGAAACTTGTTCACAAGAAAGCCGATAGGAGCATGTGTGGGCAGCAACTTGTTTTGCTGAAGGAAGCTGAGGGCTATTGGTGAACCAGCATTTTACTCACTTCCTGTTACTTGGTCTGTTGTGTGAATGTTTGGGCGGTTTAGGGATGGGGAATTGTGGTGGGTGGGAGTGTGTCTGGGGATTGTTATGTGTGTTGGACCTGGTCTTTGGGTGTTAAGTGAATTTCATTGTATGGGTATACTGTGCATACATGTACAATGACAAGAAAGTTGTTATATTATTACTATTATTACTATTATTATTATAGAGGGAAGGCCAAATTCCCTTAACTGTACACGGTAATAGTTTTTGGACTGCAACCAAACTATTTTCACTTTGAAAGAGTGGTAGGCATTGCCCTCTGTATGTTAGCTGCTCTTTTCAACTAGGATTTTGTGACTGCTCCTTCTTTGCACTTTTTGTCTCCTCTGGCTTCTAACTTCTGCCTACCAACCCTTTGAAGTTGCAATATCAAGGCACACCTTAAATCAGAGGTCTTCAAACTTGGCAGCTTTAAGACTTGTGGACTTCAACTCCCAGAATTAAAGTCACAAGTCTTCAAGCTGCCAAGTTTGAAGACCTCTGCCTTAAATATACTACTACTACTAATTGAAAAAATATTGTGCATTACACATGCCTTTAAAGAAGTTAAGTGGCCCCTCATTTGCCCTGGTTTGATGACTTGAGTTTTTCAGCTGAGGAGCGAGTCATGCCGCTCTACTGAAGAAAAAAAAAAAGCCATGTTTGCCAACAGCAATGGAGAGATCACCCAAGGGAGGTCCTCATATTCTCATACAATCCTCTCCCCCCCCTCCCACCTCTGGATTGACTTCCAACCGTTTTATGGAAAAGAGCCGGGCGGCGATTCCCTCCTCCCTTAAGGGGGTGTCACTCACGCGGCATGGGCGCTGCGCAGGGACTCGATCTGCCGCTGCCGCTGCTGCTGGAGGCTGGTGAGAGTCGAAGGCAGCGCTATTCCGCCGGCGGAAGAGGAGGAAGAGGAGGTGGCGGCGGGGGTGGCCCCGCCACCGCTACCCGCTTTGGAGTAGTGGAAGAGCCAGCTCATCCTCTTCTAGCCCCTCCCTTGCTAACCGAGAGGGGGGGGGGGAAACACCAGACGGTGCGCGGCCTTCCCTTGGCTTCTCCGTCAGCGGCGTCGCCGCCACCACCTCGCCTCCTTCAGCAGAACGTGAAGAAAAGCCCCGGAGACAACGAGCACAAGCGACACAGCCGTTCCGCCTGCCGGACCCGAGCGACCAAACACGCCTGCGCTCGATCCGCCGGGCGGGTCATCACCGCCCGTTGCCTTTTCCATTGGTGGAAAAGAGGCTGGGAGGGGCCAGCTCGGGAGCCCCGATTGGGCGAGCTCTGCCGGGTCTCCGCGGCCGGGAAAGGAGCGTGAAAGACGGAGGAGGGAGGGGGGGGAGAAAGCGAGCGAGAGAAATCGAGGGTTGAAAGGTTAAGAGCGCGGCGCGCGCTGATGATGTAATGGCTTTGTGCGCTGGGAGGCTGTGGGGAAGCCGCGCGAGTGGTTTTCCGCGCTTTCTGGCTCTCCCTCGCCGCGTCTGGGCTGCCTCCGCCGCCGGGTCCTCGCTCGACCCTTTCTCCTCCCCTCGCGTGAGTAACCGCTTCTTCTTGGCATTAGGAAAGCCCGTGAGGAGCGGCGGCGACGACAGCGCTTCTCGTATGTGTATGTGTGTCTATGGGTGAGGGGGTGGGGTGGGGAAGTGGAGACGCAGGTGGTCGGGAGAGTAAAGTGGAAGCGCGCGCGGTCCGGCGGCGAACTTTTCTTTCCGTATCGTGCGGGGGTGGGGGTGGGGGGGAGAGCAGAAGACGAGTCAGAAGAGAACGAACTGAGGCTGGCGCTTGGAAGTCTCCTATCTCACCTTTGCTTTACCTTCATCCTGTGCGATCCAAGCCTGCCTGCCTGCCTTCCTTCCTGAGGCAGTAAAGCTAGAGGTGTCTCTTGCCTCACCTGGAACAGATCTGCCTATGGCAGGGGTCTCCAATCTTGGGCACTTTAAGACTTGTGGACTTCAACTCCCAGAATTCCTCAGCCAGCTTTGCTGGCTGAGGAATTCTGGGAGTTGAAGTCCACAAGTCTTAAAGTGCCCAAGATTGGAGACCTGGCCTATGGCAACGTCTGCTGCTCCCTTTTCTGAAGTTTCCCTCCTACTCAAAAAAAAAAAAAAGTGGTGTGGGAAGATATAGATGCCATTGAGTTGTCTTTTCTTTCTGGTCATTGCAAAGACATATCTTCTATTATCTTTCAGCAATAGCCAAGGGATGGGTTCTGGTATACAGAGCTGAGTATATAACTGTACATGCTTCTAAGTCACGATTGGGGGTCCTTGGTGCTCTCTGAGCTTGGCTGTTTTCTTACAGAAGTTTCATTTACCCAAACTACGTAACATCATCGGTGCTAATAGAGAGTGGGGTTCGTTCTTAAGTCAGGATCCCCCAAGTGGATGGTTGATGGGACTATCCAAGGTTCAGGTTGTTATTGTTTGTTCTATTACTATTATGGGGAGCAATGACTATCTGAAACATGCAAGGATCAAAGTGTCTTGGGGACCCCTGATGTAAGGTGTGCTATGGCACTTTGGGGCAGAAGCATAAATAGCAATGTGGGGCTGCTGGATTTTTAACTTTTCAGTGAAAGAATGAGAATAGAAGGGAAGGTATTGGAAAGAACAACTAAAACTATCACCTCTATTTTTCACTGTTGAGTTTGGGCAAGAAATGTATCAAGCTTTTCCCAACCAAAAGTCTTCCAGATGATTTATTCTATTCTAATAAATAGTTAAATAACAACAGTTTACATCCTGTGACAATACCTGTAACACCATCAAGCATCCACATCTGCCTATCTCAGGTCCTTGGAAAGGACTTGATAGGTAGACAAAAATGCCAAATCCCATCTGAACATCTCCCTGACTGTGCAACAAGTCATTTTATGTTCTATGTTTGTTGCTGACTTTAAGATGATGTCTTGTTATCTGCAACCATTAGTTGTGAAATAGCTTAATCTGCAGGGTACAAGGTTAAGAATGGATGGTTAATTTGATACAGATGATTAAATTTAAAAAACTCTTTATAAATAACAATGGATAATCTAGGTTACTTCTGTGACATATGGGCATTGCTGACATATCACAATGATACAGTTGTATCTGATCAGATTGTTATACAGGTAGTCCTTGATTACGGCATCCCCCCCTCCCCTCCAAAAGCTACTTACAATCCAGTTCCAAATTTATGGCCACTGCAGCACTCCCACAGTTGCAGGGTGGACTTGATTTAAATCAAGTCGATGATTTGATTTAAATCATCAATTTAAATCACGATTTAAATCACTAGTACCAAGGCTTGATTTAAATCAACTTGATTTAAATCATAATTTTTAAAGAGCAACTGTCATCTCTATCCCACAGCAGCTCCTCCTCTGGCCCACTGTTGACTCACCGACAATCCCATTCACTTTAATGGGACGGCTGGTGATGTCACAGTGACACAACAAGGTGAGGGACGTGGCAGGCAGCAGGTGAGTGGATGCCCGCTTACAGCCGTTGCCATGATGGATCTGAAATGACAGGTGCCTTTTAAGGTTTCAGTTTCATTTTTACTGCTTGCTCTTCCTCGCATTTAGATCCTGGGGATGCAGATGCATTTCTCTTCAAACAATCATAGTTTTTAGTGTACATAGATTTGCAAAACAATGGGATAAAAGAATATTCCTGCACTTTGTTTTATGATTTATTTCATGGTTACTGTGAAATAGTGTGAATGCATTAATGCAGTGCATGTTATCTCAGCTTGCAGAGCTTGGATTCATTGAATGAGTTTACCAAAAATGTAAACATTGCAGAATATGCAGCCTCATGCTACATAACTCCGGCTCCATTTCATGCTGAATAAACTAAATTATTAATGTATCTTAAATACAAAACTATCTTTAGATAGATTTTATTCCAAAAGCAATTTATTAAAATAAATATGATACAAAATCAAAAAAATCCAATTTGAATAAAAAAACCCGATTTAAATAAAAATCCATTTTTTTTAAAATCGATTTTTATCCACCCTGCACAGTTGTTTGTCCTTATGGCTGACCATAGGAAGTTTCCCCACTGCCTGGTCCCTACAGACCTGAAGAAAAGTGTGAGGGATTCCTGGGGCAGGAACCTGTGCTAGGCATTCCAGGGCCTTCCCCGTGACCCCTGAGACAACCCATGCTTCACTTAACAACCGCATCAGGAAGAGCAGGAATGAGTGGTCTTAAGTGAGATGATCATGTGGGCAGTTCACATCAATCATGATGTTTGGCCATAATGGGCAGGGTCCATTGTGGTTGTTGGTCAAGGACTATCTATAGGCTTACATAACTAACATGAATAGATATTTATCAAATTTTCTTAACATTTTCTGTGGCTAAACTCTAAACCAGACCAAGGAAATTCAGTTCGCCTAGAAATGGTTAGCTCTACATATTTGTTTAATGCTTTGATTATTATAGTAATTTGTTCTATGCCTTAAAACAGGGCATAGCAGTCTGATGCTCTCCAGTATGTGGATTAGAGCTTCCATATTTCCTAGCAAATTGTGTCAGAGGGCAAGAATTTTAAGGTCAAAATCAATTGGTGAATTACCAAGTGCTGTAAACATTTAGGGGATATTACAGTCTAGAACTGTAGTTTTTCATGTCAGATTGGTTTCTGTTTCAAATGGAGGACACTGTTTAAATATATAAAGAATAATGTTTAAATTCTTAGTCTTTAGCAATAAAAAAACAGTCCTAGATTTCAGGAGAAGAGAGCATATGGAACAATATTGTAATTTTATAATTTTCTTCAGGCACACCCAGGAAATGAGCATATATTTGGCAGCAGGATATAGAGCTCTTATTTCTACATTAATTGCTTATTTATTCTTGATCAATTGGCATGTTTTGTTTTAGATTAGTAGCCAGTATAAATATTAAATTTTATTACTGCTGATTACAAAAACGTGGCTAAATTAAAATGCCTTAGATAGATTGCTAACAATAGCCGTTATTTTATTGAATTAAATTGAAGCTTTTCAAAGTTGCCATTCAAAATATGCTAAACAAATTCCATAGAAATGAACAGTTGAAAGTAAATTTATATCTATATATTAGCATGACTATTAATTGAAATAGAAAGATTTACTTCAAAATTAATATGAATAAATGGTGTGTATAATATACTAATAAACTGTTATTTCATTATGGAGTCTGAAGAATTGTAATACACACACACACACACACACACACACACACACACTATTAGGTTTTATTGAGCACAGTGGAAGCTATTTCTTGAAGTTTCTACTGTATAGGATTGCAAGTTGAATATTCATCTAACAAATAATAGTTGATTAGTTCTTCATCTAAGATTTTTTTTAGTTCTGGATTTGCAAATGAGGTAATCTTAGTTGACTGAGTTGTGTAAGCTAATTTATGTGTATTTTTTCCTCTCCCTTTCTCTTTATATATTTCTCATAGTCCAGTGAATTTTGTGGAGTCTTTGAAGCTATCTGAGCTTAGTTGTTTGCTTGTGATTGTTTTGTTACCAGATTAAGTAATATCTTAAATGTTTATAAGGGAGTTGGGTTTGCTTTTTGTTTATATACAGTAGCTAGCTGTATGTGTTGGTGGAGATGTTTTTTCTTCTTAGTAGTTCCTTGATTAGGCTTTTGTTCACTGCCTGCTTTTTGAACCCTGACAGCTTGATTGTTTATCTGAGATGGTAATTTCTTGATTAGGATATTGTTTACATCTTGCTTTGATTAATTCTGGTATTAATGCCTGCTTATCTGTGTGTGAATTGCTGGTGAGGAGGAGTTTTTTTGTTATTTGTTTACTTTTTAGCTTTTTTATTGTGTCTTTTGAATGGTATGTAAATATTTTTTATCTTTTTGAGCCTGTTGATGGTTGATTTGTCTGAGTGCCAAACTTTCAGGAATTGTCTAGCGTTTTGGGATTTAGCTTGGTCTCAAACTATGGTTAAGTCTGCCAATGTGTTGTGAAATTAAGGAGTTGTTTTTAAGATGTTTTTGAGGTGAGGCTTGTGCTGGTTGTGCTATAGTGTGCTGAATTGTTATGTACTTTTTGATAATTTTGTTTATGTTTATAAATTCATTAAAATTATTTATTTCTTGTCTTGCTGTTTTAGGTATAAAATTTAAACTTGTTTTATGAAATCAACTTTTCATCAAGTATACCTTTTTGATGCCTGGTATCTGAAACCTCCTAATTATGCCAGCAGCCACAGTAGATCACAGCCAAAGAATCTGTGAAGTGTGGGCTTGTAACCTGGATGAAGAGATGAAGAAAATTCGTCAGGTTATACGGAAGTTTAACTATGTTGCCATGGTAAGATATTGGGAATATCTGTATTCTTCTTAAGTTACAGAGGCAGTGTAAATGATTTGTAAAAGAAAAACGTAAAGGAAATAATGCATTTCTTCAAAAATAACAAAAGATTTCCATTTTATTTATTTATATACAGTATATCCTGCCTTTATTATTTTTACAAATAACTCAAGGCGGTGAACATATCCAACATACCTTCCTCCTATTTTCCCCACAACAACAACCTTGTGAGGTGAGTTGGGCTGAGAGTGAATGATTGACCCAAGTCACCCAGCTAAGATAGTAGACTAGAATTTACAGTCTCCCACTTTCTAGCTGGATGCCTTAATCACTAGACCAAACTGTCTCCCATTACTGATTTAATTGGAAAAAAGTTCAAAGTATTGAATAAAAATTTGTTCTGAATAGGGACATACGTGTATGTTGTTTTTACAGTTCCTAGTTATATTTGGGATGTTAATAAAATAAACTAATATTGAAATTAGATTAATAAATAAGCTTCTTTGCACAGCTCCTGAGTTTACCCATAATGTCTGAGTTAACTGCATTGTAGTAATTGGGTTCCATGTTTAGTCTTTTATATCAAGAAAAGTATACAGAACATTTAGAGCATCTAGCTGTAAAAAGTGGGGAATTGTATTACTCTTCTAATAGTTTCCATTTTGTCTTTCACATTTATGCTTTTCAGGACACAGAATTTCCTGGTGTAGTTGCACGACCTATTGGAGAATTCAGAAGCAATGCGGACTATCAATACCAGCTACTCCGCTGTAATGTAGATTTACTTAAAATAATCCAGTTAGGGTTGACATTCATGAATGAGCAAGGTGAATACCCTCCAGGAACTTCAACATGGCAATTTAATTTTAAATTTAATTTAACGTAAGTTCTGGAACTTGGTTGTGTGTCTTTAAGTGTGTAGAGTATTTTAAAATTGAATAATTTAACTAGGTTTTTTTCTCTGTTTTTTCATTAAGTTCAGGAAGTGTGATAAATTATGCCTACGTAAATTTGTTCAAGTTCCTAAAACTCATATAATGTTCAATCTGAGATTTATTATTAATATTATTTTAAAAACCTCTGTTGGAAGCCTAGTTGAGATAGTTAGGGTTAAATCCTTTGTGTATGTGCTTGAACTTTAAATTGATGTCATTCACTGGTTTATATCAAGCAATGAATGTAAGAATGCCCACATATGGAGGCCTTGTTATCCACTAGCTTTATTGTCAGGGAAATCTCTGGAATTGGCTGAGGTCAGAAGGAAATCAGCCAAAATTGGAGCCTTTGCCCAAGTTTAGCTGACTTTCTCCACATATTGCCAAAGTTTGTATTCTCCAGATTTTTTTGTTCTTTTTAAGATTCTCTGGATCATCTTAATTTGGTTTCTTATGGGTGTTAGGATTTCCAGGAAGGAGGAAACATTAAGAAATGTTCGCTTCATATGTTGATTTGTGCATCTCTGGATGAAAGTTATTGATATTAGCTGAAGTTAGCTTACATTTAGTTTATTCATTTACAATGTATATAGATCTTCCTAATTGTGTGAATGTTGATAATGGACAAGATAGTTAAAAAAAAAAACCCCGCACAGATTAAAACACAGCAAAATATCTATCCCAAGGTAAACATCCAAAGCATGATAGAATTACCCAACATATCTTCTTCTCTCAGCAAACAACATGGTACATGATGTATTTCAGTGCTATGTCATGAAAGGCTTAGTAGGTAATCAACAGCTCTTTGAATTGAACTCAGACAATGGTTACTAACTAGTCCAGCTTCAAAAGTGGATTGTTCCACTAGCAGTCTGATTGCTGCATTTTGGTCAGCTGCGGCTTTTGGGTCATCATAGCCTTTGGGCTATCTTAAAAAAAGTGTGTTGCAGAAGTCTAGTGATCGATGCCTGAGTTCCATCATCAGACTCTCCTGGTTGAGGTAGACTGCAAGTGGAGCACCAAGTGGGGTTGTAACACATATTTCTCTATGGTTTCTGCTTGCTGGCTAAGTCTAGCCCCCTTCCTCATCATGAACCAACTCCTACAGCAACTATACAGAGTAGTTGTTGTAACTGATGATACTGAAATCTCGGTGTGTGTGCGCGTGCGTGTGTGCAAGCCAGTGGTGAAATCCAATTTTTTTTACTACGTGTTCTGTGGGCATGGTATGGCTTGGTGGGCATGGCAGGGGAAGGATACTGCAAAATCTCCATTCCCACCCCACTCCAGGGGAAGATACTGCAAAATCCCTATTCCCTTTCCACTCCTGGGGGAAGGATATTGCAAAATCTCCATTCCCACCCCACTCTGGGTCCAACCAGAGGTGGCATTTTCCGGTTCTCCAAATTACTCAAAATTTTCGCTGTCAGTTCTCCAAACTGCTCAAAATTTCCACTATCAGTTCTCCAGAACCTGTCAGAACCTGCTGGATTTCACCCCTGGTGCATGCAAATATCTAATTAGCAAAACTCTTTTACAAAGATTTATTAGCAGTAATACAGGCTTTCTGCTGGTAATTCATTTAAAATTCTTTTGACAACTCTGTTAACAATAGTGATTATTTTTTAATAATGCTTCTTCTAGAGAGGACATGTATGCCCAGGATTCTATAGAGCTATTAACAACATCTGGAATCCAGTTCAAAAAACATGAGGAGGAAGGAATTGAAACTCAGTACTTCGCTGAACTTCTTATGACTTCGGGTGTTGTGCTCTGTGAAGGAGTCAAGTGGCTTTCATTTCATAGGTAACCACAACATACAGAACTATCGCTTGCCTACTTTTTTTTTTCTCCTTTTAATGAAACCTTAAGACAAAATAATTATCTCTGCTTATTAACCTGAAGTATTAGGCTGGGTGATTTCTAGATCATTTTGTAAAGACTTTGCTGCTTTAAACTTACCTCTTCAGTTTACGCTTTGGCTCCAGTGGAAACAAATAATCTATCTTAACTTGAGGTACTAAAGTGTCAGTCATGTAGAGAGGGAGCACTGTATTTTTCTATTTTGCTTTGACAGTTTTCCAGGTCAGAGGAAGGAACAGCCACATATATCTGCCCTTTGTGTACGGTTAGCAGGTAAATGGAAACTGGAATTAGTTGATTAACATCGTTGGAAAGTCCAAATTCAGTACAGCTCTGAAGACTCTTTGATAATGCTGGTAGGGAAAATATGAAACTTTTATCTTAATTGTAATGCCAAATATCGGAAAATTAAACTTTGCTGCATGAACCTATTTTCTTACCTGGTTCCAATATTCTAGTTCTTTTGTTTTTTTCAACCCCCTAGGGCCCCCCTCCCCACCAATAGAGGAATGGCCCCTTTAAAAAAATGGTTGAGACTGATGTTTGAATTATATGATTTCAGGCTTAGAGGACAGTGTAAGCATACACTCAAGATCTGAGTCATTGAGAACAATCTTGTGCTATATATTGTAAGACCCACTTCACAATTCTTAACTAGGAAAAAAGGAATATTCAGTTGATTAATTTATAAATAAGTTAATTATTACGTTAGTTGGGTTGTTGAGCATAAAGCTGCTTACTGAAGGTTGGTTTTGGCAGGGATTAATATTGGAAAGTTTTCTGGAACAGATTACTAGCAGGGATATTTACCTTAAAATGAATCATCTTGTTCAAGATAGTGTAGATGGGCATAGCCTTTCAAGCCATTCTGATGCACAGGTTTGAACATTTCAGGAATCCAGGTGCTTTGAAATGAAAAGGGTTTGTAGCAAATATTCTTAGCTTGGAGTGCCCAAAACATGTATTGTGTATCAACAAACATGTATCCCAGTGAGGGAAGAGTGCTTCAATACCATTAGTTGAGTTTAAATTCTGTTTTGAACAATTAGAAGGAATTAAATTAGCTTTTAAAATGTTGATCATATAGCTGTTGATGGGGAATTGTTATTGTGTGGGATTCAAAATACTGCTAAAGAAATGATAGAAAATTTATCTCAAAGGTGCTTTTTGCTTCAAAAGGCAATTGGACTGTTTTATTCTTTTTTTCTTCTTCCTCAAGGAAAAAACAGTCCAGTTGCCTTTTGAAGAAAAAAAGCACTTTTGAGGCATCTATGACCTGAACAACTGAGAATCTTCACAGATAGAAAATATACATTGTAAAGGAGATCTGTGCTTTAGCAGTGTTGCCATTTGACTGGTTTTCAGTAAGTTTTATGAAGATGTCTTCTAAGGTCTCCACTTTGATTTTAACTGTGTGCAACTCAAAAATGGAATTTTTAGTGCTTTGTATGGTTAGGAAGTCAGTTACGTTTTTGTTCTTTAGGTTTATCAGATTAGTTAATATTTACACCCTTATCCTGGAATAACTCTGTAGCTGCTGGGCAGATCACAGCAGTATGTCTGGAGCTGGGAGAGTCCTCTTCCATAAAAGAGGAGAGATCTGTAAACTAATGGCTTTCAATCTCTGCTTGTTAATTCCACTCTAAAGCATCGTTTCCATTGGAAGCGTTTTGGAGAATAAATTTACTTATAGGAGTTGGTTCCCTCTTGTTAGATAACGCAACTTTCAGCTGTTTTGTGGGCTTGGCTCTAGCTTTGTTGCAGAAAGTGTACAATGTCTCTTCCTTCTTTTTTCCTTGATTCTCACTAAAGTCTCAGAGTTTTCTCTGTTCTTTCTATATGTTGAAGGTTGCAATAAGGCAGCACAAGGCTAGTATTTAAAACAATAGATTAAGGATAAGGCGATTAAAAAGCCTCTCTTGAAGGAGTTTTTGACAGTAGCTGCTGCCTCTTTGCTATCCTAGCGCTTCCCCATATGACAATTTTAAAACACAGTACTTTTTTGTAGTTTGTTTCATTTTCTGTCTTGCTGGAAAATGGATGTGTTTTATTGCTTTCATGTAAAACCTAGATGGCAGGTAGCAGATAATAAATACATCTATTGCTGCCACTATTAGTATATGTGAATAATTGTTTTTCTAGATGGAGATGATTTGTTGTGAATAAGGTTCATTCATTTGTTGCAATTATGATGAAAGGCAACATTGTTAGATGAAATTAGGAAACCAAAAATGAAAAAAAAAATAGTTTGGGAGCTAGATGTAACAAGCTGGGTATCCATACAATAAATACAGTGGTTAGGAACAATTTATGAATCATTTAGAATTCTCTGCAATCCTGCAGTGTTGTGATGTCCACTTCTTCTAAGTACTTTGTCATCTCTTTACTGAATACATTAAACCAATACTTGTTTCCTTTGATGTAAAACTATGTAAAGCTTTGGTTTTGGTAACTTCAGCAGTTACTAAACCCAAATGAGTCAAAAGACACGGGGAGGTGATAAAAAACCAGATTCATCTCATGTCACGAAAATGGAGGAAATCTAACAGGTTCTCCCAGGATGCAGGTAGTAGATGGATTGATGCTAGTTAAATAAGGTAATACTGAATGCAATCTGGGTCCAAGTCACCTGGGGCTTTATAGATAAAAACCAAAGTTTTTGAATTATAAACGTACTGGATACCAGTGCAGAGCCATACATCAAAGTTATGTGCTCTTAGTGAACCAGACCAATTAGTAAATGGTATTTGGCATTCTGAAGTTTTCAAGTGGTCTCCAAGGCAGCTCAATGTAGAGCTTGTTGCGGTAGTAATAAGGGCACATGTTGTTATTGCTACAGGTTTTTTAAAGGTTGTTTCAGTTGAGTTACTATTTGGTTATCAGTTAAAATTAGACCTTCCATCTGTAGTCTCTGTCAACCTATTTAGGAGTAGCTGCAAGTCGAGAAGGCCCGCAGACCACAGGCCTACTCCCTAATTGAGAAACAGTGAATGAATAGGAACTATGTGTTAGTTTTAGCTTGTTTCATCCTCAGAGTTTTCCTAGTTCCTTATAATTCCCAAATATCAGTACAAGATCTCCACATTACTGTACACAATCCAGGCTGGAGGTGATATCACAGCAACTCCATACAGCTCAGGGACCTCTCCGAAAGTATTCATGAGAATGTGAAATAATAGAGAAAACTCCAAAACACACAACTAAATAGCAGCCGAGCTTCTCTGAAACCACTGACTGGAACTTCCCATTCAGGAAGGAATAGGTCCACTGTAAACCATGCCTTCAATCTGACCTTCTCAGATGATCCAGTAAGATACCATGTTTGATGGAATCAAAGATTGCTGAGAGGTCTAAGAAGACCAGAAGAAGTACATTATTCTCAGAGTCATCAGCTTTAATATCTAGGCCTGAATTCTGATAGCAAAGGAATCAGATGTTTTTCTAGGGTACTTGGAGGTTAATTTCATGCCATCCTCTCAACAATTCTTTCACAAAAAGTTTACTTGAGTAATATACCTTCATTCTGTAGTTTATTTTATTTGTTAAATTGTTCAAATTTGGAGGTCACAGGCAAACCAGCTACCTGATAAAAAGTTACTTGGTCAGTGTGAAGAACACTTGCACTTCATTATTGTGTAAGAAAGTTATGCCCAAAGACTATAAGTTTTGATTTTTCCAAATGTTATAATTAATTGCCAATAATAGTTAATGGTTAAAGTGTGGTGTTGGGATTTTTTTGGGGGGGTGGGGTGGGGAGAATATTGCTCTAAAGAAGACAACAGCCCATGTAAACCAGTTTGTGTGCTGGACACCAAATATCAGAGTAATCAGCTCTGTGTAGGAAGGACAGTCAGGTTTCTGTCACCAATTTTGTCTCAAAAACATTACCATCCTTCAAGAGCTGAAAAAAAAATTGTAAAAGGATTGAATAAAAATGGAGGTAAAACTCAGCCCTGTTGGACGCTCCTTATTTTTGTAGTGAAAGTATCTATCAGATGGTATGTTAGGAGTCACTTATATTTGCACATTCATGTGTAATTCTTATTGTCATCCCTTCAAGATAAACCAGATCGGGAAAAATACTTAACAGAAAAAAACATTACTTTATTAAGATAGGTTGTAGTAACAGAATTTTTTGAGTGTGATTGTACTTCTCCTGAGTTTCTTCTTAGATTCCTTCTCAGGACATAAAGAGTACTTATCTTTGTTTACATAACAGTTTTTAAATATTTGCTTCAAGGCTGTGGTCCTGTCTCTATATTACTTTATTTTATTTATTTTTATTTTATTTTGAATTTGTATCCCGCCCTTCTCCCTGAGGACTCAGGGCGGTGAACAGCCAAGTAAAAACATCAAGTACAAATATTAAAATACAGTTAAAATATACATATATAAATTTGGCCCCATTAATTAAAAACAATAAACAAAACACTTAAAAACACTTAAAAAATTAGGCCAGCCCGGCTTGCTGGAAAAGGAAGGTTTTAAGGGCACGGCGGAAGGCACTGAGGTCTTGGATTCTCCTTATCTCTGGAGGCAATTGATTCCAGAGGGTAGGTGCCCCCACAGAGAAGGCCCTCCCCCTGGGAGTCACCAGCCTGCACTGTTTGGCTGATGGCACCCCGAGGAGGCCCTCTCTGTGGGAGCGCACGGGTCGATGGGAGATCGTCGGTGGCAGCAGGCGGTCTCGAAGATAGCTAGGCCCTATGCCATGGAGCGCTTTAAAGGTGATAACCAACACCTTGAAGCGCACCCGGAAGACCACTGGGAGCCAGTGCAGCTCGCGCAGGAGCGGTGTTACATGGGAGCGCCAGGCTGCTCCCATCACTACCCGCGCTGCTGCATTCTGGACCAGTTGGAGCCTCCGGGTGCTCCTCAAGGGGAGCCCCATGTAGAGAGCGTTACAGTAGTCAAGGCGAGAGGTGACGAGGGCATGAGTGACTGTGCACAGGGAATCCCGATCAAGAAAGGGCCGCAACTGGCGGATCAGGCGAACCTGACAAAAGGTCCCCCTGGTTACAGCCGTCAGATGTTCCTCCAAAGACAGCTGCCTATCCAGGAGGACTCCCAGCAGTACTAAATCCAGCAGTCTGCTATAGTTCAGAACTTTCAGTTTGAGCTGTCACTTATTTCAGTCAATAGAACCAAAAACTGAAGGAAGGTCTTCAAATGCCACATACAATTTCTTTGCAATGTTGATATGTTTGTGTATCAAATAGGGCAATACAAAGCAGTGATCTAAGGTAGAATAACTGGGTCAAACTGTTCCTCAACAAGAATATTGATACCAGCAACTCAATCTTCCAGTTTGTGCAGGACATGTTTGTCATAGGGCTAGGTTATGAGGTCAGTGAGATTAATTGCCCCGTAATTAGCTGGAGTGTCTTAGTTACCTTTCTTAAAGAGTGGAATACAGGTAGTCCTCAACTTACGACCACATTGGAGCCCAAAATTTCTGTTAAGTGAGACATTTGTTAAGTGAATTTTGCCCCATTTTATGGCTTTTCTTGCCACAGTTGTTAAGCGAATCACTGCAGTTGATAAATTAGCAATCTGGTTGTTAAGTGAATCTGGTTTCCCCATTGACTTTGCTTGTCAGAAGGTCACAAAAAGCGATCAATGACCTTGGAACACAGTAATGGTCATAAATATGAACCAGTTGCCAAGCATCTGAATTTTGATCACGTGACTATTAGAATACTGCAAAGGTCGTAACTGTGAAAAACCATCATAAGTCACTTTTCAGTGCTGTTGTAACTTTGAACGATCACTAAATGAATTGTTCTAAGTGAAGGATTACCTGTAATAATGCTTAAATTCCAGCCTTTGGGCCAATGATCTGTGAAATTTATAAGATTGAGAATCTAACTAAGGATAGGATCTCGTTATTTTGGATTATCTTTAAATAAGTCCCTAGGAAGGTAATCTTCACCTGGAGGTTTGTTGGAGGTGAAGGCTTTATCAATGGTTAGACCTTTTTTTCTAGGTGACTGGAAGCTATGACTCTGTATTGCTCAAGCTCTAAGATTGCATTGGTATTAGCACAGTCATGTAAGGAAGCATGTAAGAAGTGCAGATATTGCTCCCTCTTTGACTTGGATTCCCTTGTATTTGGGATGCATGGGTGAGTAGATGGGATTTCTCTGTAGATAAACTACTATTTACTAATCTCCAGAAAGTCAACATGTCCTTAGTTTGTAGCAAACTGTATGTTACACCAGAGGAACGCCTGGTATAATGATTTTTTCTTTATTAGAGATTTTTAGTTTTCTTTTTTTTAAATGAGCTATGATATGCTAAGCAATTTCTACTTTTTAATATTAGAATAAGTAGTTCAATGCTTTATATCGAAGTAGGATTACTGATTTGAAAGTTACTCAGTTTGCAGGAATTTTTAGTCACCCCTGTTTTCAAGCATTCTGCTATTTGGAGACGGAGGCAGATAAATAATAGAAATTATTTATTTTTACTTGCTGGTTACAGTCAAAGTTCTTAACATTGTTTTAGTGATTTTTCATATAAAGATTACTTATTCACTTTTGAAGATTAAGTGTAGAAGTTAATGTAAGCATTATTAAGAACCATTAAATATATGTTTATTTTAATGACAATTCTGACATGTCCTTAGAAGAGATATATCAGAGCAAATGCATTTTGCAACTGCATACATTACTATCAATTCCAGATGACTACATTTTACAATCTTTCTAGGTAGCTGTCTACAACAGTCTGAATCCTCTTTAGGATGTAGAAATCTACTATTGACTTTTAATCACTAGCAAGAAATATACTGTATTATCTTTGTGTACTATGTAGGATATCGCTTCGTGGTTTTTTTTTTTTTAAATGCCCATAAAAGCCTTGTCTGTGTTTTGTCAAATTAAATGAAACAATCATCTGGTAGAGGTACACTTTCGTATGTTAAGTTTTTCTCTATATTTGTAACTTTGCTGTGAATCATATTTACAAATACTGCTTTATGAAATGTTTCTTTAAACAATTGATATTGAATTAAAATAGATATTTGACAGTTATTATGTATGTGGAGATGATCCCACTTTATGTAGAAAATATTATGTATAAGAGATACTTACTAAGCAACTTAATTTTGGATTTGGATAGCAAATAGAAATTATGATTTGCCAATTTGGAGATAATGATAAATGAAGATTTTCTGGAAACCCAAATTCTTCATGCAGTAGGAATAGAATTAATGCATAGATTTGGAGTTCTTTCTAGGCTCATGCAATATTTACGCACCAGAGTTTTCTATAACTTTAGAATTATATTCAAATCAATCCATAATATATACAAAATTCTACTTATAAAATAGTAGATTGCCATGATTTTAATGTTACAAGGAATGCATGTGAAGAGAAAGCATATATAAAATGGTTGATAAATTTCTGTTGATGATCTGGAATGTTTTGCCTTCCTAATCTTAAGTCTATTTATTGCTGTTTATGATTACTTTGCAGTGGCTATGACTTTGGATATCTGATCAAGATCTTGACAAATTCCAATTTACCAGAAGAAGAGCTAGACTTCTTTGAAATACTGAGACTATTTTTCCCTGTCATTTATGATGTGAAGTACCTCATGAAGAGTTGCAAAAATCTCAAGGTAATTCCTACTGCTATATTTAGAGTTTTTATAGGGAAAGAATATACAAATGAATTTTGTCTGTTTTACTTATGGGCAGTTATAAAAGTTACATTTAGAACCTGTTCTCATAGAGAAACCCATGTAATGGGAACCTCTTGAAAAAGAGATGCCTGTGAGAAGGATATTAATGTATCCCAGGATTTTTTAATAAAACTAATAGTTGTGTGAATCCAATAACTAAGCCATAGGGTTTGTATACATTGAGAAAGAAATCATAGAACCAGCTTCTGGTCTATAAACATATACTGTAGACCCATGCATTCAGACTTATGAGACACTCTTGAGATGGCTATAATTTAAGCATGAAATCAATTCACACAACAGCTGTATGGAAATATCAGTGATGCAGCCACTAGCAAGGTCTCATTTCTGCTCTTGCGTTCTCCTAGATACCAGCAGAGGCGAATAAAAGGTTGCAGCTCTTTGTTATTTTTTATGACAAGATGAAGCTAAACAGCACTGATGAGAGAGAAAAAGATGAGAAAAGATGATAATAGCAGTTGTTAGGTCCAAGAGAAATGAATCATGCAGCAGCCTTTTCATCTCAAGGTTTTATCCAATGCTCTTTCATTAATTAAGTTTCATTTCTTTAGCAATTCTACAATTGAGTAAGCATATAGTTTATCAACTTGTCAATTAACATTGTACAATCAGAAGTACTGAACATATTAAAACATAGAGGACAGATATAATCCCAAATCCTTCACCTATTTCTCTGTACAGAAGTCAGTTGGGCTACAAACTGGCTTGTTCTGTTAGCTTGGCATCTAGAGGCAAGGCATCTGAAGGACAAGTACATGGAGGCATGAAGGACAAACACCCAAAAGTATTATGATTGTTGCTGTGGTTTTTACAAACATAAGGAAAGAAAAAAATCCTGCATGCCAACTGCTGTTGAGATGACTTGAAGCAAAGGCTGGTTTAATATAAAAAGAATCAACATGTTTTTGTAAGCAAAGAAGTCAGAGATAAATTGATTTTTGACTATGACGTAGCTAAATCCTGGTTTTACAAATAACTGGTCACCAGTGATAATATTGATAAGCCAGATGTGAACATTATTCAGTGAATCTATAGTTAGTGCTATGTGTTGTTTGGAGACAGTGGATATTACTTTAAAAAAATCTAAACATTTTCAGTAAGGCAAGGCTTGTGGGATAGGTTCATAAACCAGCCATATCTATTGCATGGAATTATCATTGGAGAAGAAGATGAATAGACAAATCAGAATATTCGCATTTCTGCTTTTTCATACTTTGAATGTCATTGTCATTTTGATTTCCATGATTATTCTTATTAAATACATTGAAAGATCATGTTTTAAATATAGTTTTATAATGAAACCTGGGAGTCTACCTGTGTTAAAAGGTTAAATATTGTAAATACTCAAAACTGTCTTCAGATTATCCTTTTTTCTGATGAATATTTTGATCTAGTTTTTTCCTGCAAAATAAATTAATAGTTGGCTATCAAGTAACTTCATTATATCTTGTCACCTTTTAAATTGCTTGTGAAAATTGTGAAAAGGTAACTTAAGGAAGCTT
This sequence comes from Pantherophis guttatus, assembly GCF_059756535.1. Taxonomy (NCBI): domain Eukaryota; kingdom Metazoa; phylum Chordata; class Lepidosauria; order Squamata; family Colubridae; genus Pantherophis; species Pantherophis guttatus. The sequence goes on along the minus strand of NC_142070.1, from coordinate 41,639,670 downwards.
AGTTCTAGGGAAAAAGATGCAAATTATTAGCAAGCTGGAGTAAGTGCTAAATTTAGTTTAGTTTTTATTTACTGCCTTTTTATGTCCTGCCTTTCATTTTTATTTTTATTATTATTCACAATAGCAATAACATTTAGACTTATATACCGGTTCACAATGCTTTCCAGCCCTCTCTGAGCGGTTTATAGAGTCAGCATATTGCCCCCAACAATCTGGATCCTCATTTTACCGACCTCAGAAGGATGGAAGGCTGAGCCTGGTGAGATTTGAATTGTCAAATTGCAGGTAGCTGGCAGGCAGCAGAAGGAGTCTGCAGTACTGCATTCTAATAACTTTGCCACCTCAGCATTCATAACTTCCTCCATTTTTCACCCACAACTTTGAGCAAGTCAATCTTTCCCAGCTGGAATTCATCCGGTAAGATGAGGGTGGATATATACCTAGATCTATTTGGCGCCCTAGAGTTCCAAACCTCTTGAATTCTGTCTCCTCTTCAGCCCACCACACACATACAGTTTCTTCTTCTCTGTTCCACCTTTATTTATCCTTTATTCTGTGTTCTTCTGTTTCAATTTAAAACTGTCTTAATTCCCATCGTTGCTATTCAAACATGGTGGAAATACATGAGGTAATGAACGTATGTGTAATAAAAGAGGGCAACATTATATATGTAAGAATTATTCATTGGTAAAGTCACCTAAATACTCTTATTGTTTAGTTTAAGGATTGAAAATATTTTTTAAAAAAAACCTTTGTTTGCCTTGCTCATTTTTACTCATCCTTCAAAATGTTTTGACCAGGGTGGATAAAAATCAATGATTTTTTTTTTAAATCATCAGATTTTTTTGATTTAAATCGAATTTTTTTGATTTTTATCGAATTTATTTTAATAAAAAACTTTTGGGGTAAAAATCTATCGTAAGATAGTTTTCTATTTAAGATACATAAATAATTTAGTTTATTCAGCATGAAATGGAGCTTAGTTATGTAGCATGAGGCTGTATATTCTGCAACACTGGGACTATCGGTGAGTCAACAGTGGGTCAAAGGAATAGCAGAGATCACAGTTGCTCTTTAAAAATTATGATTTAAATCGAGTTGATTTAAATCAAGCCTTTTTACTAGTGATTTAAATCATGATTTAAATTGTGATTTAAATCAACTTGATTTAAATCAAATCCACCCTGGTTTTGACAGTTCCCATCATAAAAAAATTCACACACCATGTGTTTATTTTTGAACCATATACAGTAGCACATGATCTAAATATATTTTGAAAAAGTTAGTAGATTTTTTTCTTTTTTTAAGGAGAAATACGAAGCAGTTCTCTGTTAACAGCTCATATGGCAATTTGAAATTCCTGCTATGCAAAGGGAGTTTCTCAAGTTGGCCACACCAAATATAAAAGGTTTAAGCAGAAGACCAGGGACTTCTAACAGTTTTGCCCAGTGTTTACATACAGAGCTCATACTGGATAGTAGATTATTTGAACTTTTATAATAAGCTACAGTTATAAAGGAAGAAGGCGCTGAGGAAAGTTTATCTGGCTTAATTTTATTGTGCCTATACTAAACTAGACTATGACAGTCATACAACATGAAGATTAGACTGTCATAGCATAAACCTTTCTTAGTGTAAGGTATTAATTAATACTGTATTTCTATTCACTGGATTATTTCAGTTAATCAGTTTGATTAGGGGTCCTTTTTTAAAGGGATTAGCTTGAATGAATAATGAATAATATTATTAATTGCTTGAAATAGACAGCAGAATATATGGCATCCTTACCTCTTCCAAGTGAGAAACATGCATATGCTCTATAATCAGTGAAAGGCCATCTTTTCACAGGTTCCTTTTCCAGGGTTTTTTAAGAGCTTGAGAAATTTATTTTTCACCAACACTGCCTCCCTCAGGATTTCGCCCTCTAATGTTTCAACAATCCAAAACTCAGCCACACTTCTGCAAGCAGGAGTATAAGTTGCAGATGCTTGTACACATTTAGCATGAAATTGAAAAATCAGGAATATTTGGAACCATCAAGTTCCAAAGTTGTTTTGATAACATTTAAACCATCCAGAGTCGTTTGACAGCGAGATGGGTGGAATATAAATTCAAATAAATAAATATCCACTGCCATGTCCACACTTTACAGCACTTCATATCAAAATAAGTGCTGCTCTTAGCTATTATAGAGTTTCTCATCCTTACATACAGTTGTGCATATTTTTTAACATTTGATTTTTTTCCTTATCTCCTGTCTTGATGAACAACTGTAAGCAAAGTGGGAAGATGGATGGGATTTTGGTTTGAAAATACTTTTTGTATACAGGGAGTCCTCAACTTATAACAGTTTGTTTAGTGACAGTTCAAAATTACAACAGAACTGAAAAAAGTGCCTTTCCCTGGTGGAAAGGCTTGAATGATAATAAACAAAAGGTCTGAAGACCTTTGCTGTCATAATTTGCTATAACGTTAAAGAACATGTGACTGGGACTATGATTTAAACTAAAAGTGTAGATCTTCAAATCATTTGCTCATATAGGTGAATAGTGGAAAGTAATGCTATTGCCTGCTGTCATATTTTCAACTATTCTAATTATGCTGCAATCTTCCTTTTCAGGGTGGATTACAAGAAGTTGCTGAGCAGTTAGAGTTGGAAAGGATAGGTCCTCAGCATCAAGCAGGATCTGATTCTCTACTAACAGGCATGGCCTTCTTCAAAATGAGAGAGGTAGATGGATATATACTCTGTGTGTGTGTGAATGTATGATAATATTGATAGTGCTGAAGGAGGGGACTTAGGACGGGTCGTAGTTACAGCTGTCATAGCAGTCATGTGATTGCAATTTGGGTATTTGGCAACTGCTTGCAATTATGATATCACAGTGTCTCACACTGCTGACTTCTGATAAGTAAAATCAATGGGGAAACTGGCAGGAGGTTGCAAATGGTGATCATGTGACTATGAGATGCTTCAGTTGTGTGAGATTTGCCTTATGACAGCAACTAGAACTTGATGCATCTGTCTGCCTAATCAGCAAGGTCAGGTAATAATTGCATTTTACAACCACATTGCTCAGTACTGTTGTTAGTCCCAATTACCATTATTGTTGACTACCTGTATTTTGATTAAATTATTAGATTAATAGTAATGGCAAATTAAATTATAACTTAATTGTGATTTAATTAACATTATAATTAATAGTAAATTAAATTAGGCCATACTAGATCCATATTTACTTTCAAGATCAACTTGAAGTGATGCTTCTAAACTTTAAAGCCTTATTGGGCTTAGTATTACATTGCTTCATAGCAGACTATTTGAAGATTAAACTTGATGACAAAGAGAATTCTCTTCTCTTTGAGAAGATGAGGATGAACGTGAGCATGAGAAGCAGTGACTATTCTGAGATAGTTACAGTTGAGCGATCACTGAAGAATCGTGCCACTAAGTGCTTTCATAGAAACCACTGACGTTTTATTCTAGTAGGCTTTTCATTCATAAAGCCTATTTTGCTTTTGACAGTTCTAATTTGTAAGATCTTTATATTTTTCTGTTTTTGGTTTTGTGTTCAGCTAAATGACATTCTATCTTTGATTGATCTTGAAAAGCTAAGCAAGAGATAACTTAATTAGTAGGAGAGATACCAAAATATAGCATCTAAGCTGCTGTTGGCAAGACAGAGAAGTTTTAAGTTTTAAAAAGAACCTTGAAAGAAAACAATGACAAGCAATTTGTATTGTTGCAAGAAAGCCATACAGATGTGTCTTTGCCTCTTTTCCTTCTTTTGTTTTTTGTTTCATATGCATTATGTTACTATTGTTAAGATCTGGTTTATGTGGCAGGGAAATTATTGTGACTTATCCTTTTCTCGATACCCTTCAAGAAATATAAACTGTGGGAGATATATTTTATTTAAATTTTATATTTGATCTGAGAATGATATTTTTTGATACAGGTAGTAGTGCCTCCAAAAATAGGAGAATAATAATAATAATTTGTCCTTTAAATTTTCTTTAGATGTTCTTTGAAGATCACATTGATGATGCCAAGTACTGTGGTCATTTGTATGGTCTTGGTTCTGGTTCATCTTATGTACAGAATGGAACAGGAAATGCATATGAAGAAGAAGCCAACAAACAATCATGACATGAAATGAGAAGGCACTTTTTCTAAGCTCGATATATGGTTGTACATAGGTTTTATCTCTGGTTGAATTCCTTGGACAATAAGGCGTTCTTTTCCTCTTTATCAGCACACTTTTCTCTTGCCTTTGTATGTACTAAACCTGACTGTTCCTGTTCCAATCCTTTGACCTTGATATATAGGCATTTCTGGATTAAATGTTGCCATGTACCTTGCCCATCTGTACAGAAGCACGTGTAGGAACAGTGTGGTAGATAGAAGAGGAAAGCTAAAATGATAATGACATTTCTAGTAAACTTTAATTGGCCTTTGTATTGGTTTATTATCCCTGCCCTTTCCCCTCAAACCTGGGCAAGCGCTGATTGTAATCAATTTCCCCATTGGATGTTAATCCCTTCCGATGTACAGGGGTTTTAGTTATTCATAATTGTGGACCATCACATTTGCACTTTAGAAGAGTGACTCTGAGTCAGATCCTCTGTTTTATCTGAAGTTCTGAATATTCTTCCCTGACATAGAAAAAGGGTTCATCTGCCAGTATTGCTTCTTCCAGGTCTCAAATACATTGAACAAAGCCACATTCATTGCCTAATCTCTCTTCAAATTTACAGGTATCTTAGCAGCTACTATAAAACTGGTGTTTCGTCTTCCAAAGATTCCTGCCAGCTCTCTGATAGAAGCAACTAGGTGGAATCATGAGGAATCTCTCAAGGATACTTTCTTGAATTGAGAGTCTCTTTCATGGGGCCTAAATTTGCTGGGCAGTTTTTATGAGGTGTGATTAGGAGAACTTTGTGTATTCTCCTCCATTTAAAGCAGCTCTATAGCAGCCGCCTTCTCTATGTTGCAACCTTCAGGTTTATTGGACTATAACTTCTAAAACGTGTGGAATGTATAGAAGTTAATAGCCAAATATTTAAAGGGCACCGACTTGGGGTGGAATTGGGGTGCTGCTTTGCAGCCTTATGGAAGGTATGTGTATCCTTTTATGCATTTGTGTCTGAAAGGAATAATTGTAAGATGGAATGCTGCAGTTAAAATAGCAATTTAAAATTGTAATCCATTTCCTTATTCCCGTTCCAATGAGTTATGGCCTAAATACTTTTCTATTTTAAAATATTAATTTATTGTCTACATAAATGGATGAACACAATATAAGTAAGAGATCCAAAGATAAATAGGAAGATATGTCCTTTTTGGGAGCTGCAACACAAGACATTTGTTGTCAAACAACAAATTTATTTGTACCTAATAAAGTTACCTAAGGCTTCTAAGGCTAGTTTATTTTTTGAGTCTATCTTAGCAGTATATTTTATAGGTGTTTTACTAAAGAACCACAAAGTACTTTCCTGACCATGCAGAGCAGGCTCATAAAAAGCAATTGTGAAGGAAGACTTTTATTAGTATGGAATAGCTAAATCTTATCCTGAAATGATAGAGTGCTGATGGCAGCATTTGGCATGTCATCTACACTGAAAATCAATGGGAGTAAATCTTAATGTACAGCAAATTGATATACCTACCATGTACTTTAATATGTTTCCCTTTATCCTCCTAAAGTTACAATAATGTAACTGGGCAGTCCTTTTTCTTTTAAGGAAAAATTACAAAGACATTTGCATAAGAGGGTATTTGTTTTTAAAGCTTTTGTAAATAAAGGCTTCAATAATGTTTTCTTACATATTTAAGAGACTTGTGGTTTTGATTTGAAACCCCACTGGCATGTCTGTGTATCTGTCTAGCCTCTTACTTCTTTGTCATCTTAATTCAGTGTGGTCTGTTAGTCATACTTTGGCTGCTCCAAGTATCATCACTATAGTCACTTTAGAGTGCTCAAAATGTGGTTGAATATAGCAAGAGCAAATCTTTCGATTTCCATGTTTGTTAAGAACTGGCTATATAATGTGTTTGCCGCTCATCAGTGAAGTGGGAAGGACCTGAAAGTCAAATGTTGTGCTCAGGTATAATTTCTCATTCAATAGCAATAACCTGCCTTACTAAGAAGCTTACTTGAATTTATGCAGTCCAGCAAGTAGGTGAGAAGGTTAACATGCCATCAGATATCTTTAAAGACTAAATATTGTTCTTCATGTACCTTGTTGGGAGCTACAGACCCTAATAACTGCTGCTTGTGATTTGCCAAGTGGATAAAAACTCAACTATGCTGTAAACATAGCAGTTCTGTAGTTAGTATTTCTGCTGCTGGGAAATTTGTATATTTAAGTTCAAGTAATAACTGGACTATTTTATACCAAGTTGACAATAGATTGTGCCTTGATGAAGTACTAATCATAAATGCCTCTTGTCCATCACTGTTGAAAAAAACTCACTGAATTCCACACAAATCAATATCTGAACTATACTATATTGGATTTATTTTATCATGAGGTAAATAATAGTGGATTTTTTTCACTGACCATACCTTTTATGATGTTGGCAATGGAATTATTTACTGATGTTTTGTACAAAAGCAAGGAGAAAATGAAATAAACTCATAATTCATACAATGGAACTTAGCTGCAAATATTTCACAAGGCTGTTGAATAAAATGAGAAGTAAGCTGCTTCAAAGAGCATCCTTCAGTTGTCATCCCTTTCAGGAACCGTAATGAGTTAAAATAGCTTCTTATTGCTCTTATAAGAACTTTCATTTATAGAGGGCTGAGGCTTTTTTTGTTTATACATTGTGAGATTGTCATACCTCCATTCCTTATGAGCCACAGTGGGACTCTTTCAGATTAAAGGGGGTATTTTAAAGTGTTCACTACAAGGACAGATCTGAAAATGAGCATGTTGGTTGATTGAGGTTGAATCCTACTCTTTTTGTGTCAGTCTTATTGTTCCTTCATAATCTGAAACAGTACAATTTAGACGTGTGTTGTTTGCATAATGGACATAATGTGGTATACTGCGAAGCATGAATTTACAAGCTTGCAACTTCTGATTCTGCTGCTTTTCTCAAAATGCTGATTCAATTTTGGCCAAGGGCTGTATTAACCTTTCCTTTGGAAGCTCTAATGTGGTATGTCATGGCTCCAACTTTTACTTCCAATTATGTTACATTGAGATTTACTCTGGGATGAGTCATAGCCTTTGTGTTCTGTAATATATATAAACTTCCTCGCTTCTCTATTTGAATACTTTTTGCTCTGGGATTAAAGTGGGGTAGATTCTGCAGTGGGTCTTTCAGTTATTGCTCCCCTTAAGTTTCATGTGCTGAGAAAATTTGTAGATGTTTCACTGGCTGTATAGCCTCTAAGCCAGCAGAACAGCTGACTTAACATAAGTCAACTAAACCAATGCTTTGTTGCTCATGCACTTTTCGCATTTAAACCATGACTGGTTTGCTTGAAAGAGTTTAATTTTTTCCCAAAAGTTAACATAATACAAAAATATGCAGTATGTTTTTGCTGAATACAAAAGAAAGCAAAAGAGAAGCACTTCTACACTTTGTAAGACCTGCACTTTTATCTACAATCTGGCATTAGGCCAATACTTGAGAATATTTTCAGTATGGGAATGTTAGATTTAAAAATAGTTATATGGAATTGAAAATTTGCCATTATTAAACAAAATAGGAAAGCATACATAAACATAAAAGCCATGAAGGGCATAAATAACAGAACAGTTAAATCTATGTCTTTGAACGCCTATTCCTTGTAGATGAAATTGGTCTAATCCAGGGGTCTGCAACCTTAAACACTCAAAGAGCCATTTGGACCCGTTTCCCACAAAAAACACCAGGAGCCACAAAACCTGGGCGGGCACTCCCCTGTCACATGACCCCCCCCCCAGCCACACCTACCCAGGTTTTATGGCTCCCGGTGTTTTCTGTGGGAAATGGGTCTCTTTCCCCCCCCTTTCATTTGTTTTTCTCTCTTTCCTCTCCCTCCTTTTTCTTTCTCTTTCTTCCTTTCTCTCCTTCCACCTCTCATTTGTTTCCCTTTTCCCCCCCATTTCTTTTTCCTCTTTCTCTCCCTACATCATTTTCTCATTTTTTACTCCCCTTCTCTCTCCCATTTCTCTTTATCTCCCTCTCATTTGCTTTTCTTTTTCCACTCCCTCTCCCCCTTCTCTTGTTTCTCTTTCCTCTCTTCCTCCATCATTTTCTCATTTCCCTTTTTTCTCCCCTTTTTTCTTTCTCGTCTCTCTTGTGTGCTTGCACACAAGCAGGATACCCTCCTGAGCCGGGATCATGGTGACTCCTCCTCCTGCAGCCGCCACTGCACACTCAGGTGAGTAGCCGGCCTTGCTGTGCAGGACAGCCGGAACTCTTCCCTCCCTGCATCCAACCACGGCAGTTGCTTCTCCACGTCCCCTCCTTCCTGAGCTGGCACAAAGGGGACCGCGGCTGGTGCTGAGCTGCTCACGAAGGACACAGAATCACAAAAAGGGGCCAGTTGCAGGCAGTGCGGAGAAAACGCTAGGGGTGGTTTACCTGTGCAGCTCTGTGAAGAGGCTCGTACCTTCTCAGGACGGAGAGCAGGTTGCATGACCGGGTCGGCGGGGAGCCGCATACAGCTCTGGAGCCGCAAGTTACCGACAGCCAGTCTAATCAGAGTACCCTGAGGATTTTAAACTGCTAAAATTTGCAGCAGTGATTACAGTAATTGTCTCCACATACAGTATGTGTTACATAATTGAACTTTATTTGATAGTCATGTAAAATAATGCACTATAATAATATAGTAATTAGGTCACTAAAGTTAGCTTAGTGTGCAGCAAATGGACGTTTTCTTGTTTTCATCAACTTTCTGCATTGGACTTGATGTTTAGGATGCACAAAACTGGGCTTGTTTAGGTGTCCAAAAGAATTAAAAAATGAGTCATACTCTTCCATTTCAAGGCTAATCTGGTATTTGTGACAAGGTTTTCTTCATACAGCACTACATTAGGCACACTACTAATAAAAAGTATTTAATCCCCTTAGATTTTGGAGAGATGTTTCACTCTTTATCCCTTCCTGCACTGTTTGAATGTCTTTTTTGTGCACATTTTTTGAGATGATAACTACTGTTTCTGGATTAACAACAAAACGATGGTCTTGACAGTCATAACAAGCATGAGAATTGGGGTGTACAAACATCCCACCATGGAAGATTCCATCCCTAGAGGGTTCCAGAAATCATTTGATTTTAGAAAAGTGTTCAATCTTGAATGAAACAGGCTGGTTCCATTTAAAGAAGCTGGCTTCTGTTTTGCAAACTCAAGGTGGAATTCTACCTGCCTTACTCTATGAGCAACGTATGAATTTTTTAAAAACTACAACTTCAAAACCTATGCAAAACTGGAATATTCCATGTTGATTCCAACTGTGTTCTGTTCTTTTGCTTTTAAATGGTATAGCATGTCTGATAATTATGCAGAAAGACAAAACTGAAGAATGTTGCTGTTATAGTATGATTACTAAATCCTGATACCTATAGGAATACATATTTTCCTCAAAAATAAAATTTACTCAAGCATTCTGAGTTCTTCTGGATAAAGTATCATTTACAGGTGAAATAATAACATGGATATCAAGTCTTTGCAAAAATTTATCATGTTCCAGTGACTAATGAAATATGCCTTTAGAAAAATACTTTGGGCTAGTGGATAGATCTTTAATGCCCATAATTTACTTTCAAACAAATTCCTATTTCAGATAATTGAAAACCTATTTGGGAATGATAATTGATTTTTTCCTGAAAATAAGGGAAAATTAATATTTTAAGAAATTAAAATATAGTATATTGCTATGTTCATGTACATGTTCCAATGGACATACAACTTGAGGTGAATTGCCTATTAGATGTATACAATGTGTTTATATTTTTATATATGCTTTGCAATTTTCCAAATTCTAGCTTAACACAGCTTTTATTGTTCAATCTGTTTATATGAGAAAGCTACTAGGTGGTATCTATAACTGATCTTGTATAGACTGGTGTGATTTGTTATAGGAATATGGTAGCAGTTTGCATTTTTAGAGATGACAGATTTTTTTTCCAACTAGCATTGGCCACTAACAAATCCATTTCACAAAGGTAATTGCTTAGTTTTGTCTGTGTTCAGTTAACTAAAGTCTACATTTATGGATTTTAATTCATTTGTACAACAGTGCACAGTGAGTCCTTTTAGAAATCAGACAAAATTATGATTAAAACATTATTTTCAGTTGATAGTATTGTCATCTAGCTGCAGTTTTGCTGTGGAAATTTCATACTTGCTATGGTTTCACCAAAACATACTGTTGATAATTAACAATATTCAGAGTTTGAATACTGATATGAAAGGTGCAGGAAGAGTTAAGGAAAATGCTGTTGGAACATAATTATTTGTTCAGGTAGTCCTTGACTTAGAAACGTAATGTAACCTGCCCACCATGGTCGTAAGTTGTAATAGCTACAAAATGGATCAATCATTTATCAACCCAATTTTACAACCCTTTTTCTGGCAGTCATTAAATGAACACAGAGCTTGTGGAGCAAATACCACAGTTGTTAAGTGAGCCAATAGTTCATTATGGGTGTGGTTTTCAGCAAAATTGCTGTAAAATGTCATGTGACCATGGCATGCTGCACATGGCCATACATGCGGCCTGGTTGCCGAGTGCCCAAAGCAGTCGTGACTGCAGACCCAGGGGGCAACCATTGGAACTTTGAGTTACACTCACTGTAACTTTGAATAGCTGCTAAACAACCAGTCGTAAGTCGAGTACCTCTACCATTTTTATAGCAGCTGGATTTTTACTATCAATTATTCTGAATTCCAGTTAGTAGGATGGGATAGTTTTCCAAGTGCAGAAGAAATGTTTAAACTCTGATGAAATAACACTGAAGAACTCAAATCAATTTGTTCAGATTTTGCTATAATTAAATATTTTGCTTTCTACATTTAGAAAAAAATTATGAAAAACATAGAATAAGTCTACCAATGTGTATACGTTTCCTGTAGGCATTTAAAAAGTTCCTTGCTCAATATGGCAATACATTTCTAACACAAATACTTAAGATTCTTTCTGCTGTATTCAGCTTGTATAGAAGCATTTCTTTTTTCTCTTGCATGGAGGCAAGGCCTGCATCATTTAAGGTATTTTTCCCCTTCCTGAACTTACGTTCATCCCAAATCACAATATACCCACTTACCCATTACCAAGTTTGTTAGTGCACATGTAACACAGGAATCAGATAAAATTATAGTGGTAATCCTAAAACAAGTGAAACACAATGTTAGAAAATGACAAGGCTCTTCCCTGGCACACATACAAACTCACAAAGATTGCCCACCTTAGGAATAAAGCAATCAAGCAAAAAACATGTAATTGATTACAATTAAATGTCTTTAATCAGGCAAGAACCCTAGTTTTCAGTTCATCAAGGTTGTGGTTTCCCAAATGCAAGTGTATAGCAGATAATGCACAGAATTCTTTTTCCCAAACAGTTACAACGGGAATTTGAACAAGGCTGATTAGAATACCATTTTGCAGAGATGCCTCTTTTTTTTCTTTATTGTCATTGCTATCTCACTATTCACCCCAATCCCAAACCTTTTATTGGAAGTCTCCTGCTTGTAAAGGTCAACGGAATTTACTTCCAGAGCAAAATAATGGGTGTAATGTGAAAAAACAATTTGAATGAATACATTCTATGCTCAATGTATCAAAAGAAGGTACATTATTTTAAAGTCCCATATAAACTCCTCTCTAGTTTACATGGCTCTTATCACCTGAATAAGTTCAAGTCTTCCTTCCTCTCAAAATTTTGACATTGGACAGCTGACAGTCCGTTTTCATAAAGACATGCTGAGAGAGACATGTCCCATTATTTTGAATTTTATTGAAAAATACTGTAAGGTGTTATATCTAACAAGTGTATGAGAACTGAATTGCAACTTTTCCCCTTTAATTTACACATAGTTTAAAGACAACCCAACAGCAAAACATTTCACAATGTACAGTATATGATGATTAAGCAGTATAAGGAGTATTCTCATTTTATTCTCATCACTTCCATATCTAAATATAAATAATTAGAACACTGCTATGAAAATGAATTGTCAATGCTAATATATGTTGTGTAAAACTGTAAACTAGAAGTACACAACCTTTTCAAATATCCCAAATTTTATGGGTCATATTCTGGCACTTTTGGTGATTAGATCCTACTGAGATTTTTCAAATAGATTAAAATATCAGGGAAAAATCCAAATCTACGCTATTACAGTTGTTGTAATAATATCATCACAATATCATCATGCTATCTCATTTATTCTCCACAAGACCATTCTGAAATATTTAAAATCTATACAGCTACAGAAAATAATGTGTTGCTTTTAAAAAAATATTTGAGACCACTGCAGCTGGGGAATGTCATTCAGTCAGATCTATGTGTAGTGCCTGTTTAGAAGTCTAAAGTGACTGCCAAAGTGATTCTGAAAACAATTTTTTTGTTTCTTAAATACTTTTCAGTAAGATGTACAATTTTCTCACATTCTTCTCTAACTAAACTGTTTATAGACCATTTTGAAACTGATTAAAACCTATTTTATGTAAACAGCATACTGTATTATGTGCAGCTTAAATGTATTAATTCCATCTTCCACTGTACATGCAAAGGCACTGATAAAACCAGTTCTATGAAACTGTTAAGTTCCTTGGCTTCCGAAATTTCGTAAATTTTAAATTCGGTTCTTAAATCAGATCATATAAAAGTTCATAAAAGCCCCAGATAATTAATTTCATTTAAAGTGTGTCTCTGCTAGATCCAGTTATCTTATTAAGAATATAATCTAAACCACGGTAAAAGTATGAACATGAGTGTTAACATGATATTCTACATCTCTTCATATGTAAATCACCAGGGTAATAGTGAGAAATGCAGCAATTCAAGGATGCTCAGTTACAACAAAGCCTCTTATTAATACAAACTTAGGTCAAAATTTTAAGTTGATAATTCTCAAGAATTTTTTTAAAAAAAATCATTTCAAGTAAGCTTGAGTAATTGAATTCGCCATCACAAAGTTTCAAAAAGTCTTGCTCTGAGCATGGTTCTAACTACACTCCTTATTTTTACATAGATAAATAAATGTGAAGTTTGTTTTGGTCTCTCAGTTATGAAATAAGAGAAATTGTAATCTAGCCCTTATATAAAGGGATGCATGAGCATGATTGTCCAACCTGAGGCTAGTTTATAATTAAAAGTTTTGCTAACTCAACTGAAGGCAGCAATCAAATATATCTTCTCATTATACCCAATCAACAAACAAACTATTCAATGAACCGAGAAAGCTTTCTTTATAGTCCAAGGAATAAAGGTAGTTTGAAGGTGGAAATCACAAGCAAGATTTCCATTCAAAGATTCAAGAACTGCTTCCAAGAATGTGTTTAGATTATATATAAAGTTTATGCTCATTTGAGCTATAAATGTTGATGCAAAAACCACGCCTATAATCTCTAAAAGATTAACAGTTGTCCTGTATACGTTAAGATTTCTCTCATTCCCAACGTGTCATTTTTCAAGACTTCCATTTTACACTGTAACCATATTCTATGTTAGCCAAACCATTATTTTTATGATAATCGTGTCAACAGATATTTCAAGTGATGATGCAGAGACAGCTAATTAGGTCTTGAAATTTTTTTGAGCACATCCATGTAGCAGTGGACTGAGTAGCTGGTTGATGAATGCTGATGTACTGGATGAATTCTTCATCCTTTCATCACCAGTGCTTTTTCTACAAAAAAGTATTATTTGAAAAACAATTTGATTAATGGCTTTCATTCTACACGACTACAGAAATTACAAAGTAAAGCAATGTTTCCCAACCTTGGCAACCTGAAGATGTGTGGATTTAACTCCCTGAATTCCCCAGCCAGTATGCATCTGTAAGTTGCCAAAGTTGAGAAATACTGAAGCATTTTATTAAATATGAAATAGCCATCAAAAATTTAAAAAATAACTTACTTTAAGACCCAATGTTGTTTTCTTTACTTGTAAGACTAGGTTTCATTTTCCATAGATAATGCAGGATTGCTCATACCTTTAAAAAAAAAGATTCTCTTAAACAATGATTTTTAACTTTGTTTTAAATAAGTTACACCTTGAAGCTTACTGACAACTAGAGCAGAAGCATTGTGTGGATAAACCAAAATGACTAATAACCACTCACACTGCTTCTTTCTGTATGTGTGTACCTTCTGAGTGGTGCTCAAGGGCAGCCCATATAGAGTCTGTTGCAATAGTTCAACTGCATAGTGACTAAGGCATGAAAATTTACAACTAAGGAAAGAACATCATTGTGCACAATGCAGATCTAGGCAAACACTCCTGGCTATGATTGCCATTTGGGAAGTACAACTAAAGTTGAAAAGTTCTCAGAAATGGGATAGCCAAAATCCCTGCCACTCTGTCTCACAGGGTTTGAACTTGACTCTTGTTTCTCCCCACCTTGACCTTAACAGCATCCATGTATGAAGACAGGAGCTTTATATCACTTGGCCAGTCAGGCTCAATATATATATAATTGAGCATCATCTGTAGGTTTATGGCACCTGATCCCATGCTGGCAGATGACCTTGCCCAGCAGCCTTGTGTTAGGTCTTAAACAGTGTTAAACTCTAATAAATCCTACAAAGAAGGCTCTATTCTCCTCCACCCCTTCCAAGCACCAACTGAAATTAGCCAGACAAATGAATGAGATCACTATAAAACTGTGTCTCCACCTTACAAACCCTGGAATCAGCCCAGAAGGCAAACACAATCAATGGACTGGAAGGCTGCTTGAGAGGTCAGAAGAACCAGGAAAGTTACATCATTCTTATCCTGCCAGCTGTCACTCAGAAGTGCTACCAATGCTCTTTCAAATACTGCAGTATATCTCAGCCTGAAACTTGACTGAAAAAGGTGCAGATCATCGGCTTCCTCAAGTGTCCTTTGAAGCTGCAACCAACTGCCCTATTATGTGTGTAAACTGAACAAAAATGGTCCCTTTTTAATGCTGCTTTATTTTTATAAATAACTAAGACTCCTCTTATTTTCCACACAGCAACCCTGTGAGGAGGGTTGGGTTGAGAGTCACTGGCCCAAAGGCACCCAGCAGGTTTTCATGCATACGGCGGGGCTAGTAGAACAGTAATTCTACTATGTTGGTTCAGTGATGGTTTCTTGGGATGGGGGTACACCACTGAGTGATATTAGTAGAACCAAGACTTCAATTCTCATAATTGTACACTGAGTTCATCTATTCTTATTTATTTCTACCATTTAGAATCAATAAATCAAAATCATCACTAGATGAAAAAATGAAATTATCTTCACTGAATTGTTCATGATGAAAGGGTTTCTTCAAAGGGAAGGAAATGCCAACATTCTGAACATCTTATACAGGTACTCCTCGATTTACAGTTGCAATTGAGCCCAACATTTCTATTGCTAAGTGAGACAGTTGTTAGGTGAGTTTTGCACCATTTTACAACCTTTCTTGCCACAGTTGTAAAGTGAATCACTGCAGTTAAGTTTGTAACATGTTTGTTAACTGAATCTGTCTTCCCCATTGACTTTGCTTGTCAGAAGATCACAAAAGGTGATCACATGAGCCCAGGACAGTGACATGGCAACCATCATAAATATGAATCAGTTGCCAAACATCTGAATTTTGATCATATGACCATTAGGATGCGGTTCACATTGGTCATAGGTGTGAAAAACAGGCGTAAATCAGTTTTTTCAGTGCTGTTGTAGCTTCAAATGATCACTAAAGTAATGGTTGTAAGTTGAGGTCTACCTGTACCAAGATATGTGCTCAGTCCAAACTTTCAGCTTGTGAACCTAAAATGTTCTCATTTTATCTTTGGCTGAAATGATCTGATT
The DNA here is from genome assembly GCF_059756535.1 of Pantherophis guttatus. Taxonomy (NCBI): domain Eukaryota; kingdom Metazoa; phylum Chordata; class Lepidosauria; order Squamata; family Colubridae; genus Pantherophis; species Pantherophis guttatus. The sequence continues at coordinate 41,623,675 of NC_142070.1, read as the reverse complement.
TGATGCTTCAGCCTAACAAGACACTTTCAAAACTTACTATTAAAAATATTGTAACAATTTCTTACCTAGTTTGTTCTTTTCAGTATCTGCACTAGTTTGTGTCCAAGATTGAGGATCAGTAAGAAGGTGGCTCTGAGAATCTCGTAATGTCTTAGCCGGAAAATGGTGACTATTCTCACTGTTAAAAAAATGGTTTAAAAAAGTTGAATGAGAAGCAATTCCATGAACTAAATTATTATTATTTTTTTAAATTTGATTTTATATGCCGCCCTTCTCCGGAGACTCAGGGCGGCTTACAATGCGTTAAGCAATAGCCTTCATACTTTTGTATATTTTATACAAAGTCAGCTTATTGCCCCCACAAACTGGGTCCTCATTTAACCTACCTTAGAAAGGATGGAAGGCTGAGTCAACCTTGAGCCTGGTAAGATTCGAACCTGCAATAATTGCAGGCAGCTTTGTTAATAACAGGGTGCTTTAAACCACTGTACTACCAAGGCTCCTTGCTCAGGGTGCTTGGGGAATATAGCTTTAGTTGAGCCTGACTCCTAATAACAGCAGGGGAACGCCTATGTTATTTTCTTGCCAATAAGGGAGAGAGAGTTTGCCATACGGTAAGGAATTTCTGTGATGACTGCCCCAGATGCTTCCCCAGATGCCTTTCCAGATGTTAGTTCAGAGGAGGATGAGCCAGTCCCCGGCACATCAGGAAGGGAATCGGCTGATGGCTCCAAGATGGGGACTGTGAGCCCAAGTGAGATAAGTGTTCAATGGGAGAGTGACTGGATAAGCAGCTGGCTGAGAGTGATTGGCTGAAGCACAGCTGAAGCAGAAAAGTCCAGAGGCTTCAGGTGGGGAAAGCACACAGCTGCAGCTGGTCAGTGATGAGGAAGAGGAACTGCTTTCTCCACCTGATCTGAGAACACGAAGGGCAGAGAAAAGGCAGGAGAAGTGAAGGTTAGTTTGACTACTGATGAGGTGGCAGCTTCATCCCTTTGATGGGCTGCACTGGAAGCTATTTAACACAGGAGACAGATGGAGATAATACTGAGAACAAAGTGTTCATTTCCTAGTTGTGTGTTTCTTGGTCACTGCGATTCCTGCCTTGTTTTGGACTGACACCGTGCCTTGATTTTGGATCGGGCCTTGTGGATTCTGGATTCTTTTTGTCTCATGAACCCTCTTGTCAGGGGTGGTATTCACTTACCTTCCCTACCGGTTCGCAAATGTGAGGACGCACTAAAAATGTTTTAAATTCAATTTGTTAAAAAAAAACAAACCCAGAGGTCTTATGTACCCATTACTAGGTATAATAGATGGGCTGTGAAAGAGATGCAAGTTAGGTTTGCTGCTTTTGTTAAGATAGAAAGATACAGAACAGAATTGGATAAAAGGCAGTGATCATTAATTATTTTAGACATGGCTTAGCATTTGTTATGAGCTACATGAAGGCCATTATGTACTTCTCCAAGTGTTGTACTACTGAGATTTCATACTGAATGTATGGCTTTTCTGAATGTTTCTGGATGGCAGATAATCACTATTAATGTGTCTGAAGTATAAGATGATTATTTCTATATCAAACTGTGGAACTGTGGTCGTCTTGGCTTGGACCATGTCCTCTGTTGTGAGGAGACAAGGGACTTGGTCCTGTAAACATGTCTCTGAGACTCCCCATTCCTCTGTCTTCTCCCCAGTCCTTTATATATACCCTCAGGATATGGTCTCATTACCCAGTATGATGATCAATGTACTCAGCAGCGGAGCTTCTTGGTCTGCGAGACTCCCCCCTCTCGCAGGCTTGGCCCTCCATTCTATCGAGGGCCTACCTCGATGACGGGCTCTGGAGTCCCGAGAGGTGGCATGCCGCGAAGAGGGGGCTGCGGGGTTTTTTAAAATTGTCCTTGTCTAAACTTTTAAGGGGTTCGGGGAGGGGGGAGGGGGGTGGGATTGAAATTAGGGTTGTGGGTTTGGGGGATAACCCACTAGGGGGAGAGTCGGGCTTGGCCAGGACATCCGGCGGGGGTGGTGGGGAATCCGGAGGGGGTCGAGCTGGTCCAGATTGTGTTTCTACCATTGGTACTGTGTGTGGGAGAGGTAGATATGGCGGGAGCAGGGGGCCATATCATGTTAAGGGAGCACGCGCCCGCTGTCTTCAAGCGGTAGAGTGCTCCGGCCCCCAAAGCTCCACCCGTGCTCCAGGTAGTACAGACCTTCAGGGCCCGGGCCTTCGCCTGATGTTGTGCAACGCCAGGTCTGTAGTAAATAAAGCCCCCCTCATCTGTGATCTTGTTTACGAGGGGGGAGCGGACCTGGCGGGTATTACGGAGACCTGGTTGGGCCCAGAGGGAGGGGTCCCTCTGGTAGAAATGTGCCCACCAGGTTTCCACGCATTCCATCAGCCAAGGCCACAGGGGAGGGGCGGGGGAGTAGCGGTTATTATTAGAGAAGGCCTTAGGCCGAGGGAGACCACTGTACCTCAGACAGCTGGCTGTGAGTCCCTCTTTGTGAAGTGGGGCCATGGGGTTCAGAGGGGTTTGCTGATCACGTACCTGGCTCCCTGCCACGTGGCGGCAGCCCTGCCCGAGCTACTCAACGTTATTGCCGCGGTGGCGGTTGATACCCCCAGACTTATGGTCATGGGGGATTTCAACCTGCCATCCGTGGGTGAGGCGTCTGAGGTGGCTCGAGAGTTCATGGCTTCCATGACGGCCATGGACCTGACCCAACTAATTCATGGCCCTACGCACATTGGGGGAAACACACTGGACTTGGTTTTTGTCTCTGGACAGTGGTTGAGTGATCTTGAGATAGGGGATATAGTCATCGAGCCCTTGTCATGGTCAGATCACTCGCTCCTTCGCCTTGACCTTCGAACCGCGGCACCCCGCTGCAGGGAGGCGGAACCGGTAAGATGGTACCGCCCCAGGCGCCTGATGGAACCTGATAGGTTCCAGAGGGAGCTTGGGCCAATCCCGGAGGTTCTGGCTCACGCCTCATCTGGGGACCTAGTGGCCGCCTGGGATAGGGCGGCTGCTGGAGCCCTGGATCGAGTCGTGCCTTTGCGGCCTCTGACCCGGCGCCGATCTCGCCTGGCTCCTTGGTTCACCGAGGAGCTGAGGGAGATGAAGCGCCGGAAAAGACGCCTAGAGAGCTGTTGGAAGGCTAGTCTTTCTGAATCTGACCGAACACTGGTAAGATCCCATATTAGGAGTTACCTAGTGGCGATAAAAGCAGCAAAATGTACTCATTTTGCTGCTCTTATTGCGTCATCAGATAATCGCCCGGCCACCCTGTTTAGGGTGACCCGCTCCCTGCTCCATCAGGAAGCGCGGGAGGACCCCTTGGAGGGAAAAGCCGAGGATTTTGTTCAGTATCTGTATGACAAAATCACTCAGATTCGGGCAAGTCTGGACTCTGACGGGATAGATCCAGCGAGGGTGACGGAGACAGGTCTTGAGACTGTTATCTGGGATGAGTTTGATCCTGTGACCCCAGATGACGTGGACAGGATTCTGGGTAGATTGAACGCGACCACATGTTTGTTGGACCCGTGTCCCTCCTGGTTAGTGCTGGCTTCCCGGGAGGTGACGCGAGGCTGGCTCCAGGGGATTATAAATGCTTCGTTGGGTGAGGGTGTCTTTCCCGCCGCCCTGAAAGAGGCGGTGGTAAGGCCTCTCCTCAAGAAGCCATCCCTGGACCCGGCAATATTGGCTAATTATCGTCCAGTCTCCAACCTTTGCTTTGTTGCGAAGGTTGTTGAGAGTGTGGTTGCGCGACAGCTACCCCAGTACCTGGATGAAGCGGCGTACCTAGATCCGTTCCAGTCGGGCTTCAGGCCTGGGTACAGCACGGAAACGGCATTGGTCGCGTTGGTTGATGATCTCTGGAGGGCTCGGGACAGGGGTTGTTCCTCTGTCCTGGTCCTGTTAGACCTCTCAGCGGCTTTTGATACCATCGACCATGGTATCATGCTGCACCGGTTGGAGGGGTTGGGGGTGGGAGGCACCGTTTTACGGTGGTTCTCCTCCTTTCTCTCTGACCGGTCGCAGTCTGTGTTGACAGGGGGGCAGAGATCGACCCCGAGGCCCCTTATATGCGGGGTGCCGCAGGGATCGGTTCTCTCGCCCCTTCTGTTCAACATTTATGTAAAGCCGCTGGGCGAGATCATCTGTGGTTTCGGGGTGAAGTACCATCTGTACGCTGACGACACCCAGCTGTACATCTCCACCCCGGACCACCCCAACGATGCCCTTGAAGTGATGTCCCAGTGCCTGGAGGCCGTACGGATCTGGATGGGGAGAAACGGGCTCAGACTCAACCCATCCAAGACCGAGTGGCTGTGGTTTCCGACGTCCCGATATAGTCAGCTGACGCCATCGCTGGCTATTGGGGGCGAATCACTGGCCCCCACGGAAAGGGTTCGCAACTTGGGCGTCCTCCTGGATTCACGGCTGTCTTTAGAAGAACACCTGACGGCCGTGACCGGGAGGATTTTTCATCAGGTTCGCCTGATTCGCCAGTTGCGTCCCTTTCTAGATCGGGACTCGTTACACACAGTCACTCATGCCCTCGTCACCTCTCGTCTGGACTATTGTAACGCTCTCTACATGGGGCTCCCCTTGAGGTGCACCCGGAGGCTCCAACTGGCGCAGAATGCGGCCGCGCGGGTGGTTATGGGAGCAACATGGAGCTCCCATGTAACACCTCTCCTGCGCGAGCTGCACTGGCTCCCGGTGGTCTTCCGGGTGCGCTTCAAGGTGCTGGTTACCACCTTTAAAGCGCTCCATGGCTTAGGACCTGGTTACTTACGGGACCGCCTACTACCATCAACAGCCTCCCACCGACCAGTACGCTCCCACAGAGAGGGGCTCCTCCAGGTGCCGTCGGCCAAACAATGTCGGCTGTCGGCCCCCAGGGGGAGAGCCTTCTCTGTGGGGGCCCCGACGATCTGGAATGAGCTCCCCCCAGAGATACGGAGGATTCCGGATCTGCGCACCTTCCGCCGCGAGTTGAAGACGCTTTTATTTCATCAAGCCGGCCTCGCCTAATTCTTCTCCCTTTAAACTGTAAATTTTAAATTTTTAAATGTATTTTAAAATTATGGGTTTTTAATTAGTATTAATTCAGCCAAATTTATTTAATTCATTTTTATTTGATCTTAAATTTTGTATATTTATGTGTTTTATTTCATGGCTGTGCACCGCCCTGAGTCCTTCGGGAGTAGGGCGGTATAGAAATTCAATAAAATAAAAATAAATAAAAATAAATAAATAACACCACACACAATAATATCTTACACTGGGCCTGGGTAGCTGAGACACCACTTATTTCCAGCTATTTCTGCCTGGCCATTACATTCAAGCAAAGTGGGTGCGCTCCAGGTCCCCTCCATTAAATATTGCCATCTTGTGGGGCATAGGAAGTATGACTTCCTGTTGCCCCTCCCCCAGTGCTTCCAGAACAGCATCCCCACCAAATAAGGTTGGTTCTCTCTTTCCTGGAGTTCTGGAAAGTTGTAAAAATCTGCTTTGGTCCCAGACATGGGATTGATATTTATTATTTGTTCAACTGTTCAATTTTGTTTTGTTATTTCTGCTGCCTATTAGATTATTTTGTGTCTGTGATTCAATGCTTTTAGCTGTTTTTATGTTTTCTCTCAGTCTGTCTGTCTGTCTGTCTATCTATATCATCATCATCATCATCATCATCATCATCATCATCATCATCATCTAAAGACATACTTTTTATTTGCATTGTGTCCTGCAGGAGTAGAAGCTTGTTCAAGATCTTGGTTAACAAGGCAGGTAGGAAAAGAGCATCCATCTCCTAGGCTGAAAATTAATTAAAAAACATATACATAAGCAAACTGCACTCAAAAGCTTTTTCAATGTTGAATTTAAGTTTTGGTTTTAAAAAACTATTTAGCTCACATAGTTTAATGGGGAAACAACGCTCTCTTAAATGCAGAACTCACCTGGTAAAAATTGGCAACAGCCAGTACTTTTTCTCATCTCCAAAGACTTCCCTTAGGTTTTTGCTGAAGCCCAAATTAAACCCATTTTTATCTGTTCCATGTCGAAAAACAGGTGCTCGGAAGGCCTCTATAAGAAATTGTTGCATTGTTTAACATTTTCAAAATAGCACTCTCAAGGGACAGCCTGGTTTATTGACAAAATAAAATTCTAATTCCTTACCTAAAGTTGATTTGTTCTTACTGACCAACCAGCAATGATAACCAAAGAGAGAGGATAAGCTAATTGAAAACATAGCTGCTGCAAAGAACAAAAACATAATATGGAACTTGGCTTGAGTGTCAGGAAGGCCATTCTATAAAGAAAGAGAAAAAAATCTTTCAATGTTCTTTTAGACACATAAATACATCCATTTAAAAATCAAGTTAGATCAATAATGACTACATACAATCTTCTCTTATTTATGCCAGTGTTTTTTCCAACTTGTCAACGTTAAGATGTGTGGACTTCAACTTCCAGAATTCCCCTGACAGTATAAAGTCTACACATCTTATAAGTTGACAACTTTGAAAAACACTGATTTATATTATAACTATAATATAACAGTGGCACAGTGGTTAGAATGCAGTATTTCAAGCTACTTCTCCTGACTGCTGGCTATCTGCAATTTGGCAGTTCGAATCTCACCAGGCTCAAGGTTGACTCAGCCTTCTATCCTTCCGAGGTAAGTAAAATGAGGACCCAGATTGTTGGGGGCAATATGTTGATTCTGTAAACCGCTTAGAGAGGGCTGTAAAAACATTATGAAGCGGTATATAAGTCTAAGTGCTATTGCTATATTTGACCTAATTGAAGTGCTATAAATACAGGTAGGCCCAACTTAAACCATTCATTTAGTGACCTTTAGAAATTACAATGGAACTGAAAAAACTGACTTATGACCAGTTTTCAAACTATGGTCACCTGATCAAAATTTGGGCTTTTGACAATTGGGAGTCATGTGTTCACCATTTGTAATCTTCCCAGCTAGCTTCCAACAAGCAAAGTTAATGGGGGAAGCCAGATTCATTTAACAACCACACAATTCACTTAACAACTGCATTGCTTAGCAATGGAAATTTTGGGCTCAACTGTGGTCATAAATCAATGACTACTTATATTATTATATGGAACAATGTAGAGGACTGTTTGAATGTGCCTTAAGATAGTGTGCAAACCCAGACATGGTGTTTTGTAAACCATGATTTGTTCAAATCCAACTACAGGTATTTGTGATTTATGTAAATCATACCTAATTAATTGTTAATTAAATTACAACTAAACATGATGAATGAACTAGGTTTATAAGTTGAAGCTTGATCAATTTAAGAGTACTCTGTAATTGACCTCTAACCAGTTTTTTAAGTACTAAAAATACTGAAGGCACCGGCCAATAAAGAATTCTATCATTCTATCTTTCTTTCTTTCTTTCTTTCTTTCTTTCTTTCTTTCTTTCTTCTTTCTTTCTTTCTTTCTTTCTTTCTTTCTTTCTTTCTTTCTTTCTTTCTTTTTCTTTCTTTCTTTCTTTCTTTCTTTCTATCTATCTATCTATCTATCTATCATCTATCTATCTATCTAATTTTATTTAAAGATCCAAAATACTAATTAACACCCATAACATTTATGGTAAATACTGTAAATGGAATATGTAGGGAGAAAAAATCACATATTCCTGATTCTCATTATATCTTGTCAGGAAGACACAATTTTAAAGACCAGCTTTAAGCAGAACATTGTTTGAAAAACTATAGAGCTATATAGAGTTTAAGCACAGTCTAAACAATTCAGAATATTCCAGTTAGTGACTAATACCAATATATATTTAAATACCAATGCCTGTCATATGGAAGTGTAATCAGAAGGTGCAGTGGTGCTGAAATATCTACAGCTTTCCCAAGTTTCATTCTCACAGGAGTCATGAGTCCTGGCATTAGCCCATTTAGACATCTTCCAATGTCACCTAATTGAAGCTTATAGACACAACAGTTTCAATAGTGTATACATCATCAGAACCAGAAATGAATTGAAACTTACTGTCCAGAATCTAATAAAATGCTGTAACTCAGTTGCAAAGATGAAAAGGCAGTATAATAGAGAGTAAGCCAAGAACAGAAGGAAAAACTTGTAATTTGAGAATCCAACACAGTTGTTCACCCTAGGAAAAGAGAATACAAATTGCTGAAAATATATGTATGAATGGACACACACACAAAATATCATTTATAATATTCCATTTGTTATTATGAGTAAACACACTTCTGTTTTTCACATTACAATAATTATTTAAATAAAGGAGTTACATCAATGAACAGTATAACTCATAATATTACAAACATAAACATGTAATAGTCACAAAAATTAAAAACAGAAAGATGGACTGGGGTCATTAAGGTATTTCTTTCACTATTTTCCACAAAAACTACACAGCTTTTGAACTGGTATATTACTCCTTCCCTGGAGTTTCTTAAAGAAACTGGTTTCAACAGTATTGCTTCTCATTATAGTTCTTCTTCCGTTCTGACCAGTAATATTGTTAAAGTAGCAACAGTAAAATCTTTTTTTTTTTTTTGCTAATAAAGACAGCCAGTTTCCCGATATTCTTGATATTCATAATGACAAAAAATTACTTACCAGGGACAGTGATGATCCATTTTCAAAATACATCTTAAAAAAACAAACAATGTAGATTATTTTATAGAATTCACAGAAAAGTTAATCATACTGCAACAAAACTTTTATGCCAAAGACAATTTTAATACATAGAACAAGTTAGTCCATAACTAACTGGGCCAGCATCTAAATGAGTAATTTAACTTGTGCTTGACCTGATTTAGCTATCATTCATATGATAACTTCCTTATTTTGTCTTACCATTAAATCAGATGGCTGTCTAGCCTCTGCCTGGCATAAAATGAGGTGACTGAATATAGGAAGCTTGATTTGGGCTCAGGTTTTTGGTTTTATGTCTTTGGTTTTAATAGTTTTAATATGCTTCTATGTAATTTTTGTTTTTGATTAGGAGCCACCCGGAGTTTGATATAAGATGGGCGGCTATATAAGTGCTTAAGTGCTTAAGTGCTTAAGTGCTTAAGTAAGTAAGTAAGTAAGTAAGTAAGTAAGTAAGTAAGTAAGTAAGTAAATAAATAAGACAGGCAAGATGGAAATAAATTCTCAGCTTTGCAAATATTGTAATGTTTGTTTCTTACTTATCACAGACAGAACAATGATGGCAACGATCTGGTTTTATAAGTTGGCATCTATCACAATATCTGATTGCTGTAAAGACACAAAAAGATTCATGTTTACTCTCCTTGCTGCCTTGTGTATATCTTCCTGCATATCCCAGACAACTGTTCAAAGTATGTAACAAAGAGTCATTTTGCTAACAATCTCATATTTCTTTTTGAACACAAAAAAATAAATGATGTTATACATTATAATTCTACCCTGTTAATTTGTACTCAGACCACTGAGTACAATAAGACATATTCATAGATATTTGTGCATAGCATTACTTTTTAGCTAAAACATATTTTAACCATATTCTTCAATAATGCAAAAATATCTGCTGATTTTAGTAACCTCAGTACCAAGAGGATTCTCATAACTCTTAACAAATATTGGCAAATAATCAGTTGTTTGGCAAGCAACTGAAGAGACTATCAGATCCTTTCACTACAACTAATCAAAGTTACCAACAATTATTCGATAAAACTGATCAATAGCTGCTGCTGCATGAATTTGAAATTATGCAGAATTCTCCTAAGAAACAATCTCTACATTCAATAGGACTGGAAGTGCAGTCAACTAATCATCCTTTTCAAATAGTTATACAATTGTTCCAGAAAGGATCATAATCACAAAGTCTGTAAAGAGAGCCAAAATATTGTTTTATTTATACCCCAAAAGTTTTTAAGCAGGGAAGTCTTAATATAAAACATATGGGATAATGCTGATTGAATTCAAGTTATATTTTTAAAACAATGATATATTAATATTTTCTGGAAAAACATGTGAAATAACTTTAATGTTAGTAATTTTTATTTATAATTAAATGCAACTGAAATTAAAGATACAATAACTTTAGTGCATCCTTTGGTTTAATAATTGTTCTTTTTAAAATACTCTGGTCTAATTTATAGAGATGAGCAAAACAATCCAACATATCCTAAATTTTGAATGTTTTTTTCCTGAGAGACCATTTCATTTCACTTTGTTTCACTTAGTTTTGGCATATTATAACTGGATTTGATTTTTTTCAAAAAGATTCAAGTAAATAAATTTGGACCATCTATTGGGCAATAAAACAGTGGGCACAAATTCTATCTCTCTGCCATCAGCTGGACATAGGCTAGAGAAGGAACTGGGGTGGTTTCATGGATTGTTAAACAAAAATTTATAGATAGAGAATCATTTTGAATGGCTGCTTAATAGAGAACCAAAGCTGGAGATCACAAAGCACTCTAGATGAGCATCTTGAGTGCAGTCTTACAAAACTAGTTGCCATAGTACACCTGACAATCTACTAAATACTTATTTATAAGAAGAATGCTAGATGTTCTTTGTCCTTCCCTCTAGTCGAACAATATGTTCCCTAGCTTGGTCTTTTTCTGACAAGTGAATTCATTTTAAGTAAATCACTGGGCAGAAACCAACCACCTTTTTTATTTAATGTATTTCATAATGGAATTTTTAGATTTTATATGGCTACTCTTAATTTATATCTGCTAAATAATCAGGAGGACATCATTATTGACAAATATTTACCTCCAGACATTGTTCTTGTACTGATAGGGAGGTCCTTGGCTGCCCTCTTCAGCACTTCTTGATGGGTTTCATTTCTAGGTTCTCTTTCCAGCAATTCCTTATCTGAATAGCTCAAGTGGAACTAGGAAATAATGCAGTTCTTGAATCATTATTTATTAACCATTTAGTATAATCATCTTTAGACATTTACCTAAATATTGGAAAGTTTGAAACTAAAGAGACAATTCTTTGCAAGCAGATGTGGCTGCTACTTTCTCAATTCAGAAAGATTATCTATACAGGTAGTCCTCGATTTATGAGAGTAATGGAGATTGCCCATTTCTGTCGGAAGTCATTGACTATTACATGAAGCACATGATTAACAACTTCCCTGTCCCTGCTTTCTCCAATGCATTCATTAAATGAATGCACGGGTTGTTAGGTAGAGAATGTGATGACTCAGGGGTGTGAGAAACTGAGGGAGGTATAGTGCAGGCATAGGCATACCTAGGAGGCCTCCTCCACCTTTTGAGGTATCCCGTGCTCTGCGTCCTGCCCCTTGGGTGCCCTAGAGCCCTATGGGCCACCTGCATACCCCAACCCATCACAATTGCACACGTATCTTTTGAAGATATCCAGAGCTCAGGTAAGTTGGAGTAGAGAAGGCTGCTCCCTTGCTCAAGGGCACAATCAAGAAGAAATCCTCTTGCTTTTGCTTCCATTGCAACTCTTTCCTTCCCAGCCAGTGTAAATCATACCTATTTTGGTTCCTTGCAATCCTTTCCTCCCCAACCAGCATACATTGGTAGTGATTTATGCTGACTGGGGAGAAAAGAATTACCACAGAAGCAAATGTTCTTTTTTGCTCTGCCAGCGTAAGACTAGCGTAAAGCTAGCATTGGTGGCACTAAGAAGAAATCATACCAATTTACGCTGGGGAGGAAAGGATTGCAAGGGACCAAAATAGGCATGATTTCTTCTTAGCGTCACCAGTTTTATGCTAGTCATATGCTGGCAGAGCAAAGAAGAACCCCATCACTTTTGCTTCCTTTACAATCCTTTCCTTGACAGCCAGCATAAATCACCACCGATTTAAATTGGTTGGAGAGGAAAGGATTGCAAGGGACAAAATGGGCACAATTTCTTCTTAGCTTTGCGGCATAAGTCTAAAGCTAGCACTGGGGGCTCTAAGAAGAAATCATAGCAATTTATACTCATCGCAGAGGAAAGGATTGCAACGGAAGCAAAACTGACAGAATTTCTTCTTGACTGTGCCAGGTGGCGGAGCACGGGAACGGCCTTCTCTATCCTGACTTCCTGAACTCTGGATAAGTGAGCGAATGGTGACTGGGGAGCAGGGAGGAGTGCGTGGAACTTGGTATGTTGGCAAAACAGACCCAGTGCCTCTGAGGACCTGGCCGGGCAGGATGGAATGGTAATAAGTGGGTGGGTGTGCTGCAGCATTTATGTAGTTGGTTGTAAGGGCAAATGACCATGGGGCCACTGCAGGGTTTGTAACTTTGAAACAGGTTCATATTTAGCTTTTGGGATGTGTATTGTAACTTCAAACGTTCGTTAATTGCTTGTTGTACCTCAAGGATAACCGGTAATCACAGTTACTTGAACATGAAATTATAACTTTATCCATAATTAAGGATCTGATTTATTAAAGCTGGACTGTGCTTAGAGTTTTTAAGGGAATCCTAACAAATTACCCCTCCCATATTGCTAAGCGAAATTGGTAGGAAGAAAGTACATTCATATTCTTAAGAACAAAAGAAAACAAATGAAAAGACAGCTATTTAAAGTTTTCATTTTTAAATTTTTACAATTGTGTAATATTGAAAATCAATACATCAATCTCTCTTCCCCATAAAAATGGTAGAATATTTCAGATATTAAAACTAAATCTGCCCTTAACCGCTTTAAGAAATAATTTGAAAGGCAATCTGAAAATGAGGTTAAAAGACAATCTTGATCAGTGTGCAGAAGAGAAATCCTTGAATAAACTACAATATTATCAGCAATGTTTTATATCATTTAATGAAAGAAGTGGCCCTTTGCAAGTAATTATAAAATGATTGCTATACATAGATTTAAACCAACATTTTAAAATAACACATTATTGTACATTTGTTAAATAATTAAAAATAATAGGTCTGCCTATAGAAACAAAAATGATTTTCCTTGTTTCCTTTATTAAGATCAAGAAATAGTATTACATTTTTCCATTTGTACATGTATAAATTGTAATGTAATATATTTTTTCAATTTTATTTAACAATATGCTATTTGAAATATGTTAAAATTATTTCCACAGTTAGTTGAGCTGATGACAAGACTAAGAAAATTCAGTATTAAGAAACTGAATATACTTGTTTGGGGGGTGTGTGGTATTATAGAAATAAGGATATTTCTATAATAGCAAATTAGAGAAAAAAGAATAAGTTCTTGAAAGAACACACAATATAAACTAATGTTTTTCACATAAATGTTAAAAGCTTTGATATTGTCAATAAAGTACACATGTGGGTAGCCTATGTCTTCAGATGAACAGATGGAAAACTAGAGAGAATATATTTATGTAGGTTGTTATTTACTGTAGATACACAGAACCTTTGTGCCCCAGAAAAAAAATTAGTAAACAAGTTTTTTTTTCTTACACAAAATTATAACTTACTTCTTTGGAAGGATTCATTGGTAATGTAAAGATTGTTTTCCAGTAAGACCACAAAAACATCATGAAAAATAGATGATACGCAATCAGGCACACCACTAAAACAAGATCATAAAATTAAGACATTAAGCAAACGATAGAAATTGTCAGAGATATACAGACAACCAAAAAAGAAAAGAAAAGAAAAAGAAAAGAGCCAAACGTTTCGAATGGTTCACAATAAAGAACAATGCTATCATAACAGCAATAAAACTATAAAAAATGGCTATTAAAGAAGCTACAAAGCACTACCAAAATGTATTCAGATAGAAAACTTTGTAAGGAAGAAAATTCTGTATGTTCTGTCATTTAAACTTTTCATTATCTATATCTGTATTCCTTGGAATGGATCTAATGGGGGCAAGAAAATCTTCTTAATGGGTCTATATAGCAAGATTGTTATGCACCTGATTTTATACAATAATAACAGAAACTCAAGGGCCCTGTTCTATCAAATCAAAGACTTATTTATGTCCTATTGCCACTAAGACCAATTACTCTTCTATAGCAGCTAATGTTCAGAGATATGGTAAACAGGCAATAACTACTAATCCATCTTAAACTCATCTAAGCTGATGGTCATCAATGTAGTTTTACTATATAATATAATTTATCTATGGATGGAATAAAAAAGCTGATAACTTTCTGCTCAAGAAGTCTACAATTTAACTACTAAAATAAAGAAGATAAAATCAAAGAAAAACAAGAAAATAGCTTCCCAAACTATATTAGTGTCAGTAGAAGATAGGACAAAATAAATAGCAATACACAAGATAAACACCGTTATATATTCCTTAACTGTCTCCTGACTGGTTCTGCCCCATTTTCTAGGGCAAGGAGTAATATAAGTACTACAGTACTACAATGTTGGTATTAATGCAGCAAATAGAAGAATAGGAAGGAGTTTGGTAGTATCAACTAAAGTTACCTCAATTTCTTCTATTAAATTATAAAGAATCTGTTTGGTTATATCTTGTCATACACACAGAGAAGATTAACCTTTTGTCCCCTTTTTCCTTTGAAAACCTGATGATCATTGCTTAGGTTTAATGATCTATATAATGATCTATATAGGGAGACATAGAAACAAAAATGCAGCCTATAATCCAATTTAAAAAGGCATGCAATCTTCAATAATTTATTGCTGAAATAAATAAAATTTTTAATGAAGTTTCTGAACATATACACATTATAGCAGCCTTAAATTCTATAAACTACAAAGTAGGAAAAAATAGCTATTACTTACTTTTTTCTCCAATATTTGATATTGTTACTGCAAGAGAGGAAAGGAGGAAAGATCAGTGAGAAAACTTGACATTATTTGGACACCAAAAAAGCATTCTCAGTTTCTGGAGTACATATATACTTACCAATGAACCAGTGGTGGGTTGCCCCCGGTTTGGACCGGTTCACAAGAACCGGTAGTAAAACCGGCGGAAGTCTCCGCCCACTGACCCGGACGTCATCATAGGTGATCTGTGCATGCACAGAAGCGCGCATGCACGCTCCCAATGCGAACCGGTAGTAAAGGTAAGTAGAACCCACCCCTGGAATGAACATATAAATATCGTAGTTTATTTTGCATTCGTACATTGTAGTTGAATTAAATATTGCTTTTGAATAAGACCTTTGCAGATTTTTCAGAGGGGAATAAAAACAGTCCATACAAAAAGCACTAACTATGAATTCTAACACTTATTGAAAGGTTGAAGTAACAGAATCTTGCAAGCCTGAAAGCATTCTTTCCCTCTCTTACTTTTCAGAAAACCAGAAAGAGTCTTTTCAGAAATGCTTCCCATGTCTCTTTTGCTTCCGTCAGCTGAGATACCTTTTGCATGATAGTTGTCTAGTCTGCAACTCTTCCTCCTGTTTTCCCAAGTTGTTCTGAGCAATACATTCAGGAAAAACTTTTACAATTTGAAGTCTGTCCAAAGGACAACAACCAAGATGATAGGGAGAATACAATGAAAAACTTGCAGTGTTTGAAGGCACTACATATTTTTCAAGAATGGACTGAGACAGATCTGATAGCCATTTTCATGTATCTTAAGATCGGCCAGAAGATGGGGCGGATTCATTCTGAGCTGTTCCACAAGGCAGGAGAAGACTTTGTTGACCTTCCTGAAAGACGTGAAAACCTTGGCTTCTCTCACCGGAGTTTGCCTGGAATCTTAATGGAACTCTGTTTCTGTGTAATGTACAAACACATAAGGTATTATGTGTGGTAAGGTATTATTTTTTTTACAGAAGCCTCAATTTGGTTACTTTAAGTTGTATTTTGTTTTATTTTGTTCACTGCTCAGAGTTCCTTTTGATGGGTAGCAATATACTATATATTTATTAAGATACTTTAAGAAACAATGGGATTAAATTAGAAGGAAGTCAATTTCAGTTTGACATCAGAAAAAAAAAAGCTAATTGTATGAACATCAGAGAAACAGATTGCCTCCTGAGAAATGGTGGACTCCCCTTTGTTGAAATATATAAACAGAGGTTGTTGAATGGCCATTGTCACGGCTACTGTAATAAGGGATTCTTGCAGATTTAACTGAATTATCTTTATAGCAATTTCCCAAGCTTACATTCAATGATTCTATGAGATATGAATTGTTAAGGAATGAAATATTTATATTTAATTATTTTACAGAATGACTAATTACTAAGAATTAATAAATTGTAGCTGGTTTGGAAACTGTTAATGATTTGACAGTTACAGTACTGAAATTTTGCTTTTTCTCTATGCAATTCAAAGACAGAAATTAGGAACATTCATTTGTAAGGATTTCCTTGACATTTTTACTCATTTCCACATACAATGAAAATTATAACTATTCTGAGGTAAACAGTGAGGTTTAGTTTTCATCTTTGAACATATTTCATGACTAAATGTCAGACAGTATGGATAAACAAAATATCAACTACTCTCATTTTGAATTGTTGCCAAATTCTCCATGGAGATAAAACCAAACCAAAATAGGAGAGTCATCACATAAATAAATTATGAAGTAGGGGAGTGTGACATAAAAGTTAGATCTCATCCCGACTTTAAAAAAGATTGCACCAAAAATCAGTCCACCATTTTCTTGTTTACTTTTTCACATTTCAAGAAAAATATAAAAAGTCTGAGGGGAAGGATGTGAGAAAGAAAGGAACAGTGGATAATCAAAATCACATGAATAGCATTATTCCAGATTGAGGTGGTGAAGAGGTTTAGGAAGAGACTGTTGCTATGGTTCCAAGAGAAGCAGTAATATCATCTACTATTCATTTCATTTTCAGCATACTTATCATATTAGGCTTCTCAGTGTAATTTATTTTTAAAATTGTCTTAGGTTCATTGAGAGGACAATAATGGAAATAAACAAGTATTTTCTAATATTCTCTCTCTGTCACCCAAAGGATCTCCCTAATGCAGGCTCATCTTTCTTTTAGGTAAGAAACATTGGATATTGGTTATAAAGGCAACCTTTAATACAGACTGTGGACACTTCAGGTATTTTGTTAATCAACATTTCAAAAAAGAAGCAACACAAAGAATTAACATACCTGAAAATGATATTCAAATAAGGCATTATTCTATTAACATGCTTTAATGGCAGCCAACCTTCGTGAAATTTAGATTATTTGTCAGTTCAGATTCTGAAAAATACAATTCCTTATTTTTATACCTATAATTACACCATCCAGCAGGTAATTTGGTTATAATATAAAAGTGCTTAGAAGTTTTAGACCAGAGCAGAACATCTAAACTGTGATATTTTTATCTATTTCTTCACTGAGCTTATTTACCCAGAAGATGATAATGTGCAGGTATTAAAATCAATTTCCTAATTTTGCTTTCCATTCTTAGAAATATAGCTTCACAGAGAATGTGTGCGCCTACTCCTTGCGTTTGTTTATATATTGCTGATAAACATTGCTATTTCAATACCAGCAAGCGCACACAAGGCGTTTTTTTACTGCTCTGCCTTGATTAACAAATGCTAACACTTACCCCAGGAGACATTATTTCCTGTACAGCAGATAGTTACTCTCAAGAGATCTTTCTTAATGAATTAAGGCCAGAAGTCTTAAAAATCAAGCTCCCTTTAAAATTACCAGTTGGCTTTCCAGCATCAGATCCATATAAGAATCCGTCAATACTGAATAAATAAGGGAAGGTCAAAAAGGGACTCACGCAGACAGAGTTGGGCGACGTAGGCATAGTAAGACCAGGCCAGGATGCTGCAGATGAAGAGGACCGGCACCCAGTAAAGAAAAGGACCAGCACGCCGCCACAGGCAGTGTCGCCTCCCGCCTCCTATCCGAGAGCAGCTGCGGGAGGAAGCCACCGACCCCGCCGGAGACGCCATCTTCCCGCGCCCCATCTTCCCTTCCCCGGTTAATCAGCTCTTCCGTCTGCCAGGAGGGCCCGGGCCCTCACCGCACATCCCCGGCGGCAGCGACGGCGGCAGAAGTGGCTGGCTGGTCCCAGCGCTTCGTCGCCTTCCCCTTCAGCGCAGCCGGCGAAGGCTGCTCCTCCTTTCCACGATCGCCTCCAGCCACCGACCTCTCCTCCCTCCCGCTCGGTTGTCCGTCAGTCACTGAAGAGGGCTCAGCTGCCCATCTCTGAACCGGGGCCGTGGAAAAAGAAGGTGCGGCTGAGGACTCTCCCGCCGCCGCCCCAGGCTGCTCGCATTGATGGCTCGCAGGGCGAAGGGCGGGGAGAGGAAAAACGAGGCTTTCCCACCTCTCTGTAGCAGGAGGCGGCACGGGCTTTCGGGATCCACCCATCCTGAGGAGGTCTTAGGGACGGACGGGGTTGGTACCTCGTTAGAAAGGTGTATACAGGGACCGGTCCGTGGGACACCTGCTGCAATTCCCGTTGTCCCTTCGGCCGCTCTTCAGCCTTTTGGCAACCGTTAGGCGGCAAACTTTGCGCCAGTAAACGTTTTGTTAATCTACATCAAATCCCTACAGCAATGTTTGGGACTATGTCTTCCGACGGGACGTTGAGGAATAAAGTTACTGGTTTGGAATGAATGGCTAGTTTGAAGAAATATGACATAAGATAAGGACCTTTTCCTGCGATGTAGCAATCTTGCAGTCAAAAGGAAGAAATTTAAATGAAATCAATTTTTTATAACGATCATAGGCCAGTACAGAAGGAATTCATTTTGATAAATTAATTCCAGCAACATAACACTAATGTAATAATATAACAGCACAAACTCCCTTTGAAATTTAGACTTATAAAGTGAATTTAGTCTTGTCTTCTTGATCTTTTAAATTGTAACCTGGTCTGTGCTTTATACTAAGTGCCCAACACTTGGTTTGCAAATCACAGTAGTTGAATCCTCACCAACCCCAGTTTAATTGATAGATTAATTCATTGTGTGAAGGATGGCTGGTTGCCATTATGACATGTAAAAGTTTCCTTTGTTTTTCAATTTGTAAAATCAAACCACCATCATATTTAGGTCAATTCCTATTGGTTACATGAAGAGATTCATGTTGCTTTCTTGACAATAATATGATGGTTGACCAGTATCTTCTTCCGGGATTTCTTTTTAATTTTTCTAGTTTGGTTGGGTTACATAGTTTTCCATACAGTTTCTCCATTTTGGGTTTTTTTTTTGTAAAATAAATAACATGGTTTAATATGTGATGTGTTGTTGTTCATCTGAGGTTGTCACAATCATTTTAGCCATTGTCTATCCACTGCAGGATGAAGGTCTCTTCCACGTTTCCAATCAATATAGTCTTGAGCTTTCTTTTGCCACTTGGGCCTGCAATACTTACTGATGTTGTAGATCCATTTTGTTTTAGTTCTCTTTTGTGAACACTTTTTATCAAGTGGAATCCATTCTATGACAGTCTTAGTCCACCTGCCATCAGTTCTTCTTGCTATTTCCATTTCAATTCCTTTACTCCCTTGATGATATTGTATACTTTCGTTTGTTCTCTAATCCATATGCAGGTCTTTCTATCTTGTGTTATAATGCTGAACATGTATCTTTCCATGGCTCTTTGCGCAACTCATAGTTTTGTATTGATTGTGACATTAGTGTCCATCTTTAACCAGAATATTTTTAAGAACTGCTAAGGATCAGATTTTTACTATGTCCTAATACATAAAACTATAGAACTTAAAGAGGATGTAATTTCTTAGTACTCCATTTATTCTAAGTTCAGCTTCTAATTTTCTCTATACATATATAATCTCATTTTCATAAAGGATGTGGAAAAAAGCAGACATTTGTCCACCCAATTTAATTTTTTTCAATAAACATAACTTGCAGCAGATCAGAGATTATCTACTATCTTTATATGATAATTGACATGTTATAAAAAGTTTCCATCCATTTCCCCATGTTTCTTAAACATACTGCAAAGGTGCACAAATTTATACATTTGTTCTAATTTTTGCCACTTATTTCAATTTTTATTTATTCTATATGTCAAATGAAACTATCTTTATTTTAATTTTCACATCTATACTTCTCACTGTATTACGAATCTGTCATTCTCTGAAAATCATTCAAGTTCTCAGTCAAATAACATGATGTCATTGGCATAAAAACACTTCCTTAACCAACATCTCTAACATCAGTGTAACCATTTTTCATGTTTCTACTAAATAAGCAAGAGGATACTTCATATCTATTATTAACTACTCAGTGTTGAATTGTCCACACATACTTTATATGTAAAAAGTTAAAATCTCGGGTGTTTTCCCGCGTCATTAAAAGTCTGTTAGTTGAAATGCTTAAAATCCTGGCTAAAATCTCAGTTTTCTAAATCCTGGCTAAAATCTCCTTCAAAATCCCAACAAAACACTTTGTAAGGTCTTTTGAAACTCTGGCTAAAATCCTAACCAACACTTAAAAAGTTTTCTTTTTGGCAACGTTTCGACAAGTTTTTCTAACTTGTTATTGTCGTACTTTCAGTTTAGAAGCTGTAGGTATGCTGCGAGATCGGAGTTGTTGCTTTCTATGTTCGCTGCTGCCGATGTATGCTGGTTAGCCTGCAACTCTGTGTCCTGATTGGAGGGCAGCAGTTTTTTCTCCTGCTTCATTATCCTAGCTGCAGCCTGACTGCGTGTTAAAGGCCCAGCTTTCTCTGGTTCCCTATTACTAACTGTCAACTGCAAAGAAGGAAGGATTCTGGTAGGCATCACAACACCGCTGATTGCTTGTTGAGATCTCAGCCTATCTTCTGACTTGGTTCTCTCTCTCTCTCTCCCTATTGCTAGCTATCATCTGCAAAGAGGGAAGGACTCTGGCAGGCATTACAACACCACTGGTTGCCTGTTGGAATCTCTGCCTATCTTCTGATGTTAAAACTTGAGTTTCCCTCAGTGCAGGTCTCCAAATACTTGATAACCTAGAAGCGTCATCTCGTCTATTCATATTCTGCGGCCTCTTTATATGCTGTATATGCTTTATATGCTTTATATACTTTATATGCTGTATATGCTGCTGTATTATATGCTGTATTCAAATTTAACGATCAGCCTTTAGCATCTTTCATACATCAGGCTTATGTACAGTGTCGTATGTTTTGTCTAAGTAATCAAACATACAGTAAGCTTATTATATTCTTACATAAAACAATAGACAGTACTGACTATAATGAAAACAATGTCTGAATTAATTTTGCACTTTGTTCAGTTTTAATAACAGCCGTGCACATTTTGAAGAAAAATTCATACATTTTTTCTTGTTTTTATTCATAGTGGTCTTATTTCTAAAAGCAAGACAATATCTTCTCTCTATTTGACATATGGACAAATATCCAGTTTGTCCTAAATCATCATCTATGTTCTTCCTAAAATTTGCTACTTTAAGGCAGTCTCAGCTTTTCTGTTTTCAGTTTATGCATTTTAAGAAATCTTTTTGTTAATTCAGTATGACACCATAAACTTAGTTATATATCATCTAATTTAATTGATTCCAATTAACCTATAAGAGGTTCTTAATGGAAGGAAATATTTTTATTTGGTGAAAAAAAGTCATCATTAATTTATCATTTTCCATACTACTCTGTGCAATCTGAAAAACTGTACGCTTCCCTCTTTATACATTTTTAAGACATAGAGAAGACACAAGCATTTCCTCTTCATGTAGCAAAATGTTTAGATCAAGTCCAATATAAACCTCATTCCATAATAGTAGTTTCTATTTTAATGAAATAATTAGTTGTTATGTAAAATTAAAACATGCATAAGGACACAGGTAATCTCTGACTTCTGGCTATCAGACACTATATAAATCCAGTGCTGGCTATCACATACTATATAAACCCAGCGCTGGCTATCAGATAATATATAAATCCAGTGCTGGCTATCAGATAATATATAAATCCAGTGCTACTCTGTTAGATTGGTTCATAGTAGATTTATAGCATCCTTCAAAAACTGGCAGTACAGAAGGAGGCAATGTGATTCAACCCTGCTTATTTGTACATCTATTCATTTAATAGGAACCAGTAATGATGGAAATGTGGATATGCTCTGCCAGGTAACTGGTAAGCATCTGAACAAATCCTTGGATCACAAATGAAAAACTGTATTGCATTCATGTATTCAGGAGCTATAAGAAAATTGTATCTCTTGATTATTTAAAAAAACAAAATTATATCCTTGCAGTTTTCAATAACGTATGGACCTGATTTATCATAATTATTTTGCTATTTTAGGAAACTTTGATATTTTAATCTTTGATATAGGTAGAGCCCTACTAAATTACTGTAAAAAAGCAGAAATGAGGGAGGAATATTATCCTTCCAGTTTCAGGGTTTATTTGCAAGGCAAAGAGGCTATGGATGAACAGTGCCTCCCAGCTCTCCCTACTATGCTCACTCTCATATAGAGCTGTAATCTAAGTGAGCTAATGTTATGTATTAATGAAGAGGTGTCAAATTTTTGACGACACGTCCTCACATGACGTATCACAACTTTTTTCCCCTTCACTAAACCGGAGGTGGATGTGGTCAGCACGTGATGCATATTGCCCACAGGCCGTAAGCTTAACACCCCTGTATTAATGGAAGCTACATTTATAATCCTTTTGCTTATATAAAGATATGAGATAAATCTTGTAGGTAAAAAAATTAGTAAAGTTTTGTGGCTGAATATGGCTTGATATTTCTACAGGTATTGCATTCCTTTTACAGTTATGAAAACCAGATAAGTAGCAGCAGTTTAAAAAGCCACTATAAGTTTTATGTCAGAGATCTGAATTCTCTTCATTTACCGACTCTAAAGTATTTTAGTAGATTATCTAAAGAAAGCACAAAAAAGAATAGTTTGGAATCTAAACAGTGATTTTTGCTTTTGAAAAGGAGATCTTTGGTGATTCTTCATATTATCACAACCTGTGGTTTCAGAAGCCCTTACAGGAGGAGCTGTAGGGAGAAGCCAGAGCAAGAGATCCATCTTATAAATAGAATTTTGCTCAGTTTGTTAGTATCCAAGCTGTTTCATTAACAGCATAGAATAAATAAATAAATATACATTTATTTTATATTATTATGCATCATTGTAACATTTAAAATCAATATGCTTTGATCAATCTACAAGGTTATAGTAAAGTGCTGAAGTAAAGCTACCATCTTTAGATCAAATAAATTAAAGTGCCTAATTTTATTTAATCTGAATGCCAATAATGAAAAACATAAGAATTGAATAAAAAAAATCTAATTTAAATAGTCTATAGATTTTTCTTTAAAAAAATCTTAGGTTCTTTCTATACTATAAACCTTAATAATTCATAGTGATAGATAGCTTTACAATTTTTATCCACACAATTAGATTTTGTTTAAAAATGAACCTCATTTCATACTTTGAATATATGTTCCTGTGATAATTCTAGAAGGAAATATTTTCTCCTATATAATTGTAATTATTATAGGCACATTAATCAGCTTAAGAAACGAACTACAAAAATGGAATGGCATGAGAAAATAAACTACACTTGATTTTTAAAAATACATTTCTAAATACATCTGTATTTTTATAGACTTCCTGACCATTTAAATGAATTTAAATGAAACAGTTTCACCCTGCTAAAAAGTACAGGTAAATGTACTGATGAATGCACAAATCATGCTATTTGTGAAGTCCCTGATATGGGTTATGCATAATGAGTTATTAGATTGCTCTACCTTTTCTGCACTGAAAAACTTTTAAAGCATTTTCATGTGTAACTGCACATACTTTTTTTTTGATTTAAGTACTTACATTTCAATTTTCTCTACTAGCATAGGCTTAACATGACTAAAATATAATACTGGGGAAAAACATTACATCATAACTCTAGTCTGGTGGAAGAAAGTGAAAGTGAGTAAGAATCTGCAGATGACCAGTCAAAAACTACATTACACATTAAAAAATATACACATGAATCCTTTCCAGGAAAAGCAGATGAGTCGTATTTTGAATCAAACAGGTAGAATGCTTTAAGAATTACAGTCCAGAATTTTGAAATATTGTTTCATCTGAAAAATGTTTGGTCTAATGGTCTATTCCTGATTTCTGTGGTCAATTTGCAAAAAAAAAAAGCATTAATGTTGATCAAAAGTAGAGGTTACTTGGCATTCACTTTAGCTTATTTCAGTTCAAAAAGTGCTTCCAAAGTTTACAAAGTGCTTCCCTATTCAGTCATCACGCAAACACCATAGTTCTTCAACCATATGCGAAGTCTTTCTATTAGGGAATCAAAACATAATTAACAGTGACACTACATAACAGTTACTGTATATGCAAATAGGATGAAAAATTAAGATTTATAAATCAGGGCTCCCCAACCGCTGCGGCCCACTACCGGGCTGTGGCTTATTTGGAACCTGGCCATGTGAGCGTTGGGCTAGTGCACACGTGTGTAGCTCAATTTACATTAGCAGCAAGCCAGCACGTGCGCAGTTCAACTTGCTCAAGTTGAGCTGTACGTGCATGCCCGTGTGGGCTGGCCTGATGCTTGTGCGAGTCAAGGTGTGTGTGTCTGTTGGCCCGACGCTCACACGGACACGGCCCAGTTCTCCTCTCTTCCCTCAAGGCTGGGCTGCCAAGCCACAAAGGTTGGAAACTATTGTTCTAAATAATTCATAAAAAATTACCATCGTGAAAAATCAAAACAAAAATAAAAGTGATTATCTCCAACCAGCTCAGTTAAATTGTGTTCTAATTACTATGATTTTTTTAATCTTTCAATTTTTTCCCTCAATATAATCCTTCACAGTCAATTTAATAATTGTACATCCTTTGCCAGGCCCTACTATTTTCTACCACTCAAGAAATATTAAAAAGTCTGTTTTACCCTTATGAAGCAAATACTTTTAACTCCTTGCCTCAATTGTTTGGCCTATTCTAGCAATTAGATACATTTTCAGGAGACACCACTGTCACAGTTTTGCATAATGAAATATATAAAACTATATTTTAAAAAAGTTTGAAAATAAATAAGCTACAATCTTATAATTGAATTACAGAAGGAAGGAATCTTGTTTAGGTCTATTCCCTGACCACCGCAGGTATCCATAATGCATCATCCATACAAAAATTGGCCATGCAAATGGTTCAAGCACCTTCAGTTAGGAAGGTTGTGAGTTACGAATTTTGTGAGATCTCATATCAAAACACATAGACTGTGTGATTTGGCTGTAGCCATTCTGTTGTATACTATGAAGGACATTTGACAGTCTTTAAAGATGTGGTTTGTTTTCAATCTCACTCAACTCAGAATTATGTGGATGGCATAACATCTTGCATGTTTACAATACTGTATGGAAAATGTGATAGAAATAGTCTACCTTTTTCACAGTTTGTTCTATGTTTTACACGATGGGTTAGGTTTATAACAGCGGTGAAATCCACTTTGCTACTGGTTCGGGAATGGGAGCATGCGGAAGCGCACGCGTGCTATGCACACGCCTCTTATGCACATGCACATGCACAGAGCCTTCTGTGCATGTGCATAGGGTAAAAAATGGGACATAATGTCCCGGTGAATGGGCGGAGCCTCCCACTGCCGGCGCTACCCATTCGTACGAGCCGGATAGAACTGGCTGGATTTCATTGCTGGTTTATAATATTATTGTAAGTTTATAATACTAAAATGGCTTGCTCTAATTAATAAAGTTAATTCCACTTGTCAATTTTAAAAGCAAGTTGAGGATAGTGAACTCTTCCTGTCAGCAATCTTAGAAATACTGCCCAAGAACACAACAACTACACAAAAACATACCATTGTCTGCTATTGAGTTCCTTCTTCACACAGGATTTGAAAGTGGTATATTTCTGTATGCTTTTGTAACCCTAAAAGCAGAAGACGAAGAAATATGCATGGAAAGGTAGCATGCAAAGGCAGTCACAACTGAACATTAGGAAAACAGTGGCATGAAAAAAATGCTAATTATTAATTATAGAAAAACAGTAAATTTATTGTAGATAAATTTACTGCTCATACAGCTATAATGCAAACATATTAGATTACTATATAAAGAAAAAGGATAGTTTGGTAAAAAGTTTACACTAAAGACAGAAGCTTTCTGCTTTATAAATAAATATATAAAATTGCTATTTTAAGGCAAGAAAGTATTTACTTGTCTCATGTAATTTAATACTTTGGGCAATTCATTGATACAACGCAAGGTGGCAGTAGAACATATTGGACAAAATGAAAGATATGTGATCTTCAAAATAGCTTATAAAGCAATTAATATATGTGCAAGGGAAACAATATTTATTCAGAGTTAGAGAATGGTGTGTGTGCATGTATTTAGAATAATACTACAATAATATTCTATATTTCTATTAGTTATTAACACAAATAATATAGCATCTTCACAATATTGTGACAAAGTATTTGCAGTAGAAGGTGTAATAAAGTAAATTTTGTCACCACATTCAAAGACTGTGGGATTTTATCAATATATAAAGGAGTGTTAACTACATTTGAACAATCAATTGTAAGTATGTTAGGCAGGTCTTGTGTGTTCAAAAATGGCAGAAAAGGATTGCCCTTCCTCTTACTTGGCTGAAAAATTGGGAACAGTACTCAGCCTATACTTCATCCTCATTGTTTCTAGACTGGCATTACCTTTTACTTTTATTGCTGCCTCTTCTCCAATCTAACCACAGTCTGCCACATGGGGAAATGTACCCCAATTTGGGAAACAACTGATTGTTATGGATTGGACTATTAACCCACTTGAATTCAAAATCCTAAAATATTATTTGTGAAGTTAATCCATCCTTAAAGTTCCTATAGTTCAGATTCAGATCAAGTTGAAGTATGAAATGTGAAGTATCCTGCTTGATATACTTCCTTGATTCTAACTGTTGGCCTCATCCAAAATAGCTTACATTCTACTTCACTCAGCAGCTATCAAAATGTGGAAAAGTGGAATGTCTTCAAACAAAGTATCAGAAAATGGGCCAGGAAAGAGTAGCAGGTAAAAATTAGAAAAATGACAATGAATTGTATCACTTGTTGCTAAAGAGGAGGGGCAAATAGCATAAAAAGAGGCGGGCCAATGCAAACTCTACTTCTTTTATACTGGCATCATGATATCACACACACACAAATAAAAAGAGTGAAGATTGTGTCACAACTGTGTAATCATTTTAATGAAAATGGTGGATCGCGTGAACCCTCTGTGGGAGATGCTGTAACTAATCTTAAGAGAGCTACATAGCTTCACATTGCTCCAGAGATATTTCCCTCCATTGGGGAAAAATGCTAGGAACAAGTAGAGGTGCAAATGAATAAAAGATTCAGAGAGACCCAGTAAAAAAGGAGAAAACCAGACTATATAAATGTGAGAAAAATAGATAAAAGTTTCAGTTGTTTGGTTCAAATAGGTGCATGGCCCAATCAATTTCTAAGCCACAGATTTAAATGGTTGCTGGTTTTGACTTGTTAATCTAAAATGTTTATACTATAAAATGTATTAGTCTTTTTTAAAAAAATCAGAGTTTACTGAGGTTTTGAAAAACCTTTCAAGTCTGAGCTAATTTAAACTTGTAAATTAAATAAAAATAATACAAGATCTGCAGATTTATTGTATAATTCATTTGTGACAAAATTGATTATAGATATTAATAAATTAATTGTCCTATTAACCCATCCCAATAAACTAGTTTAATTTTATAAAAGCATTTCATATGCATATACAGGAAGTCATCAATTTACAACAGTTCATTTATGACCCTGAAAAAAGTGACTTATGATAGATTTTACACTTATGACCATTGCAGCATTCCCAGGGTCACATGCTCAAAATTCAGACACTTGGCAATTCATATTTATGAATTCATATTGATTCATATTTATAATGGTTGCAGTGCTCTGGGATAATATGGTCACCTTTTGTGGCCATATTAGCAAAGTCAATGGGGAAGCCAGATTTACTTAACAATCATGTTACTAACTTAAAAACTGCAGTGATTTACTTAACAACTGTGGCAAGTAAGGTCACAAAACGGGACAAACTTAACTTAACAAATAGCAATAGAAATTTTGGGCTCAATTATGGTTGTAAGTCGAGGACTGTCTGTACTGTATATAAATTATAACTGCAAAATTAAAGTTGCTAAATAAAAAACTGAAGATCAGCTTGATTAATAGCAAGGCTTGTAGTTTAAGCCTGCAGAAGAAACAAATATCCAGTCCTCTAAATTAGTGATTTGGCTAGAACTAGAGTATACATGATTAATAGTTTTAACTTCAACAAAAGGATAATTTTGAAATGGCTATGGAAACAGTGTTACAGTTTTAAAGCTGCTGATATAATAAACATGATTAAGCAATAATTTAGATTCTTACTCTGAATCCTCGCTGCAATCTGTCTTTCATAATACCAATAAATTCTTTGTAACTCAGTTGATCATCCTTGTCTACATCAAAGATCTTGAAAACTGTGTTCACTAAATGAGATGAAAGCTTCAAACCAGTAGCCACATACACTGCACGCTTGAACTCATCTAAGGAAACAAAGCAAATTAGTGCGCTAAACAAAACTATTTGATGGCTTGGCGATAGCACTACATGATAAATATACACAAAATTCTATTGTACATAAGGTGATAATGTTAATCAGAAATCTGGGGAGAAATAAAACACTCTTTTTTTCTTATCCTCAGTTCCTAGCTTTTCCTGAAATTTTGCTCCCATTTTAAAAGTATCCAATTTTCCGTATACTATTAAATCAATACAGAGTCACGGGAGTTTACATAATAATTGACAAAGAGATAGAGCAAGGTACTGATATTTCACAAAGCCTAAAGAACAGCTGAGAAACAGTGTCTCCTGGCCTTTACTTTTTTTACTTCACGGTGCTGGGTACAACCATAGGCTTCTTGCAGAAAGTACACAATGGGCAGGCCAGTAACTGGACCATATGGTCCAGAGGTGGGTTTCAGCAGGTTCTGACTGGTTCTGGAGAACCAGTAGCGGAAATTTTGAATAGTTCGGAGAACCGGTAAATACCACCTCTGACTGGCCCACCCCCATCTATTCTCTGCCTCCTGTGTCCCAGCTGATTGGGAGGAAGTGGGGATTTGCAGTAACCTTCCCCTGGAGTGGGGAGAGAATGGATATTTTACAGTATCCTTCCCCTGCCACGCCCATCAAGCCACACCCACAGAACCGGTAGTAAAAATTTTTGAAACCCACCACTAATATGGTCGTGTACAAAGTCAGTTTATCCCAGGTCCCCATTCATTTGGTGATACAGAGTTATTTTAAAAACTAGAAATTTTGAATGCCAGAATATGCTAATGCAGCCTCTGCTTAACCCAACAGCATGCAATGGACGGTTTGTTGCAAGAAATATGTCCTCAATAACTGATAAGTGAACCATCTTAGAGTAAAAGCAAACATGCTCTATAGATAAATTTGTACTAGCCTAGATCAGTTTTATATAATGGTTTACAAATTGCAAGAGTCGGTTACAGTTCATTAGATCAAAACCAAAGCAACAAACTCATATTTTGGTTTAGCTTGCTGAATAAACCAGCCAGTCTACTCATTCTAATTGTCAGCCTTTCCAGGTAGACTGGACATGAAACAGAGCAGATGAGTTAATTGTACTGTATTATGAGGCTAGGTTTATGGAATCTTGCAGTTTGAAAGTGCAAATGTCCTTCTGTCTCTTGCTACAATCTGGTCAGTTAGCATTTCTCTGCCTTTTATGTGGTTGCAGGCTCCCCTGTCCCCTTTTATCCGATCATTCCCTAGACAGCATCTCTTCTTCACATCTCTCAGGGTCTCTCAAGATCATTCCCCCCATAACAGAATTCAATTTGAACAAATCAAGCTAGTTTGGATGCAAAAACACTTATTTTTCTTTTCAAATTTTGACATTTAGTTTTATTCCCAATTCTGTAATTATATTAAGTGATACTTTAAATCAGTGCATTTAGCTACATTTCGATCATTTTAATCACTGATTTTATTGGCTATAATCAGGGATGTTTAAATGTATTATTTTGGTTTTATTAATTTGATATTAATATTTTAGATAAATTGTTGTAGAATCTCCAGCTATGGAGTTTTTTTTTTCTTAAATAAGAAAATTGATGAATTATTTTCTTCAAATGAGTTTAATTTAGCATAAATAATTGGATATGCAATGCAATTATAATAGACTTATAACATTATAATATAATTATATTATATATAATTATAATAGAACAATTAATCAGTGGAATGACTTGCCTCTAGAAGTTGTGGTGCTCCATCCCTGGATGTTTTAAAGAAGAGATTGGACAACCACTTGTCTGAAATGGTATAGGGCACGTTGTCAAACTTGTGATGTCACATTGTTGTCACATGACGTATTGCGATTTCCCCTTCGCTAAACCGGAAATGGGCGTGGCCAGTGTGTGACACCTCTGGCCCTCGGGCAGCGAGTTTGACACCCCTGGTATAGGGTTTCCAGCTTGAGCAGGGGGTTGCACAAGAAAACCTACAAGGTTCTTTCCAACTCTGTCATTTCTAACATTACACGAAAATTCAAGCTCTATTTTTAATGAAACATTTGATGTAGAAATGTGGAAGGATAGTTAATTAAAAATATGAGTTTCTCTTCTATTATTTGATTCAAGGTACTGGTTATTGCCTGTAATGCCCTACATGGCATGGGATTTTGTTGCTTGAGGGACTGTTTCCCTGTTTCCCATAATATCTCCGTAGACAATTTGATTTTGCAAGATTGATATCTATCAGGACTTGGCAAACACACCTTCTCTGTTGCAGCCCCTGCCTTAGGAATGAAGTTTCCTCTGAGCAGTAATGGGATTCAAATCCCATCGCTACCAGTTTCGCTCATGGATGTGCGCGCGCTCACATGCATGATGCTTCTGTGTATGCGCAGAGATGTCCAGGCGGGTGGGCAGAGCCTCCTGCCACCGCCGCTACAAGTTCACCTGATCTGAGGCGAACCGGTAGCAACCCACCACTGCCTCTGAGCCCTGGATGGTACCTACTCTGGTATTATTTAGAAGGATCATGAAGACCTGGTTCTTTGCCTAAACTTTTGGCAGGAAAACCCTTTGGTTTATTCTTGTACAGTCTTTCATTCTCGCTATCTTTTTATTTTAATTGGGTACTTCTCTATTTTCCCTCTTTTAGTTTAATTTAATTGTGAACTGCCCAGAGTCATTGGGAGTTGGGTAATACCCAAATGTGATAAATAAGAAAAATAAATAAATGAAAAGCATAAAATCTTGACATTAGACAGTCTTACCTTGTCCTATTGAACGATTTGCAAAATTGTACATTTGCATTGCAATTGCAAAATCTTCCAGATTGTTCAAAAACTGGAAAAAGGATCTAAATTCATCGAATGTAATGCCCTGTGAAATGAAGTAACATTAGACCTTAGAACCAAGATGATAGTTGCTATAATACCTTCTTTATCTTGCAAAAGGCTTGTAGTAAAAAAGAAGCAGGCAATTTAGCTTCCTTTACTTATTAGAACACTGCTGCATTGCTGTCTCAGGAAAAACTATGGTAGCAATAAAACAATTCCTCTGTCTCTTGTCTTTTTAAAATATATTCTAAAATATATAATAATGTTTATCTGTCATTATACATAATGTATATATAAATATTATATATAATATATATATATATATTTAAAGCCTTCAAGCAGTAAGAGTATAATTTATAGCAAATTAAGGAAGCCTGTGTATTTTATAGTATCTATGTTGCTGTTTTTATTCACTTCAGAAATAATAGATTCAGCTAAATTAAAGTTTATTATGCTGTCTAATTATACCTTGGCATGGATCAACGCCAACAAAACATATTATCTGTAAATGTTATTTTTAATGCAGTAATAATAGGGAGTTTATGACTGGCTATGGCTTATTAAAAGATAATAGGAGTATAACAAGGGAATATATAATACCCTGCTCAGTGGTGGGTTGCAGTGGTGTTAGCAGTGGCGGCAGGAAGCTCTGCCCGGACGCCATCAAATACGTTCTGCAAATGTGCAGAAGTGGCGCATGAGTGAACTGGTAGCTACGATAAGTGAAACCCACCACTGACCCTGTTGTAGAAATGATTTGGAAGAGAAATTTCTGTATCATGTAAAGCACTGGGACTCTTTTCACATTTTCACTAATTAACCTATGCGCTTTTCAGAATAATTTTCAGAATAATTTTTGTCTAGCACTGCCAATTCAATTCTAAAACAGAGATTATCTCCTGGAAATGTGATGGCAATTGATTATCAGATTTAAGAGGAAACATTTACTGTATATCTTTTCATTGGTCCCTATTTTATCAGCCTAAGTGTTCTGTATCTTATTTTGTTCACCTACTAGAAGTGGAAGGAGTGTTATATACTGTACATTTCAGTGGTGGGTTGCCCCTGGTTCGCACCAGTTCTATAGAACCGGTAGTAAAACCGGTGGTAGGTCCCGCCCATTGCCCACTGACTTCTGCGCTTGTGCGCGGCCCCATTGCGAACTGGTAGTAAAGGTAAGTAGAACCCACCCCCGGTACATTTGCTGCCTTGAGATATTTATAAAGAATAATAAAGGTAGGATAAAAATAATGTAAACAACAACAATTAACCTATGCCAGTAAACATTTGATCTCACATACAGAGCAGGACATACTATTCTCTGGATAGAAATATGGGATTTAAATTAAACAGCAATAATATACTGCAAACAAGCCTTTCAGGGAAATGGAAGTCTTTACAATCTGCTCATGTGGCATCTCCTATTTTCTGAGTTATCACTGCTGAAATTTTATCTTGCTGAGGCAAAGCAAAGACACGTTACCAGCCACTTCTTACTCCCTCTGATTCCTTGGAGGAAGTAGAAAAATCTATTAATGTTCTCGCTCCTTTATTCCTATAATTAGCACTTCTTTATTTATATTTTCTTTCAATGTTTCATTAATAGTTTGCTCTTAGTATTAACTTGCCTTGTGGTGAGATAGGTAGCGAATAAATTTAATCAATCAATCAATAAATAATATGCTTTAACTTACTTGCAAGTTAAATATCTATGTAAGAGTAACTAACTATGTTAGCTATTCAGTGTTTTAGCTTCTATTAACTGTTGAATAGAACCAG
Organism: Pantherophis guttatus; assembly: GCF_059756535.1. Lineage (NCBI taxonomy): Eukaryota > Metazoa > Chordata > Lepidosauria > Squamata > Colubridae > Pantherophis > Pantherophis guttatus. The sequence goes on along the minus strand of NC_142070.1, from coordinate 41,590,624 downwards.
TTTGGTTAGTAGTAAGGCATCAGGGTAGAAATCAGGAGACTGTCCATTCATCCTGCCTTGTGCATGAAGCCAGCTGGCTGACATTGGGCCAGTCATTTTCTCTCAGCCCTAAAAAGAAGGCAATGGCAAACCACTTTGGAAAAATCTTGTCAAGAACACTGTGGCTCTCAACAATCAGCAAGATGAATTGCTTAATTCACTGCATACTTTTTACAGATGTATATTCGACTTGATTTTGTAATTTGATAGAACTTGAATTTGATTATAGTGTTGTTTGACAATTCATTTTGCTAAATGATAAAATATAAAACATGTGGCTATGTGTTGTTTTAGCATATAGTTTGTTAAGAAAAATAATTCAGACTAACAATCAGCTGAAATTAAAATCTGATATGTAATCAAATAGAGAATTATGTAAATTATATGTTATGAGTTGGATGGCTAGAGTGGGAGAAAATATTATCGCCAATGTTTAATCTAAAGGCATTTCACAGACATTGGTGATGATCAGTGGTGGATTGCCCCCAGTTCGGGCCAGTTCACAAGAACCAGTAGTAAAACCGGTGGGAGGCTCCACCCACTGACCCGGACGTTATCATAGGTGATATGCAATGCGTGCGGGCGTGATGGAAACAGGTAGTAAAGGTAAGTAGAACCCACTCCTGGTGAGGATGTAATCAGCAAAATACAGCAAGGGGACTTTTTCTGTCAGCATGTTAAAAGATTCATCTGTATAATTTTTATTCATGATAAAAGGACTTATTTCATGGGGAAATAAACAAACATATTCTGGAACTTTGAATATTTTTTTAAAAAAATATTTTAACATGATTCCAGGGTAAAATGCTTTTATTTAGATTCTGTCAGTCAGAACGGTAGGAGCACTAGGCATCTTCAATCTTAGACTATTAATGAATAGTAGCTTTCATATTTAAGCATATCTATCTGGAAATGAATTACTTAGGAAAAGTTTACTTTTCCAGTTAATAAGTAACACAATTGGGATGCTAAAAAGAATATGGCTATGAAAATTCTGCAGAGGCCTGGAGCTCTTGTTGGAAATCTTACTTGTTCTTCTGGGATACTGCAGCGCACATTTTCCAGATAGCTTGATGTATTTTCCACATTTGTATATCTTAATAGTATATGAGCAAAGTCTTCCTCACTGATGGTGGTCATTCCATTAGAATAGGAAAGGAATTCTATCTCAAGAACTTCAGTTTGGAGGTTGTCCATAAACCTAGTTTATGAAAATACTAATATCAAAGTCTTAAAGATTATGGGATAGGCAGGGGAGTAATAGCAAAATCTCTCATGTTTAAATTCTGCTGTAGAATAATTCCTACTATTAATTCAGAGACTAAAACACTAAGAACAATATATTCAGCTATGATATTTTTCAAACACCAGTTCATCAAAACAAAAGCTAAAACAACATACTTAAGTATTTTCCTTTAAACAATTATTGAAGGATCTGAATTTATAAATATATTTAGGAAATCAAATAGGTTGTAGTCACTTGTTTATTTCATTCTCTATGAATAATTCATATGATTAAGACCCATATTCCTCCTCGCACTCCTATAATTATTTGAATTTATTTTTTTGAAAAATATCTATTACACAGCCTCCTCAATTTGGCTTTTCTGCATTTCATGGTAAAATGTCTTTTTTCCTCTATTAGAAACAAATTCATCCAAGTAGATATTTTTTCTTTTTATTCAAGATCAGAAAAATACCTTCCAAAAATATAAGATGTACATAAAAACATAATAGCAATAGCACTTAGACTTATATATCGCTTCACAGTGCTTTACAGCTCTCTTTAAGTGGTTTACAGAGTCAGCCTATTGCCCCCAACAATCTGGGTCCTCATTGTATATTCAAAGTATAAAATAAAGTCACCTGTAAAAATCTTCGAAGTTAAGCTCAGCCTTTCCTTTCTTTCCAAAAAAGTGTATCAGCAATGTAGTATCAGAATGTAAACTGGTAAAGTCATCTGCACGCTTAAAAACACATTAGCAGTTGACAATAAATTTAATGCATGATTTTAGAAACAAAAATAACTCAAAATATTAACAATGAATTTTATTTAAAAATATCATTACGTCTATCAAACTAATACATATTTTACAAAATCAATTAGTAATTAATATATTAATTTTATATAGTTAGTAATTAATACATTAATGTTTACAAAATACATTTTACAATGTATTTGTAAATCACCCAGAGTATTGGAAAGTGAGATGGACAGTTTCTAAATTTGATAAATAAATAAAAATTAATCTTGCTCACAAATCATATAAATAATCTTTTAATGTCTTAATTAAACAAACGTAACATACTGATGTGAGGATATATCAGTGACAGTTAAAAAGTTTGAAATTGGGTGAAATGAATTACAGAAATTAAACAAGATATTTTATATTTTAGCTGAATTATGCTAAAAAGGCAAATCATGATTTTTGTTTAATTGCTTCTTTAATACAAAAAATGAAAAATGAATTTGTTGGGGAAATAAATTTATTAAGGTCTATTTTAGATGTTCATCAGATTATGGTCCTAAAAATCTAATTGCGTCTCAGAAAAATCTATACATGTGAAAATGTTAAAATTTCTACTACTTATGTGGAAAAGCCTCAAATATGAATGAAAGCTGGGATTATAAGAAGCTGCTTTGTAGATTAAAATATAAATTCACAATTTCTGATTTAAATTTACTATTTAAAATTTTGGCAGTAAATATTACCAGGCATGGATTTTTCATACATGACTAATTAATTTTCAGTTTCATAAGCGATAGAATCCAGATGTAGTTATTTGATAGCAAACTGCAGCAGTTCTTGTTTGTAATAGAGTACTCTGCATTATTTCTCAGATGGGGGAGCAGAGTAATGTTTTTTCTCTTGTTTAGAACTTGCATTTCTATGACAGGCTTGGCTGAAATCATCAGGACAACTGCTATGTAAGAACAAGATCATACATGGCGATTATCTCATGCAAGACTTATCGAGCAGCCCAAATCCTTTACAAGCTGTAAGGGGTTCTTATTTATGAACTGGGACTGAATTATTTAGTTTTCTGTTCTTTATCCCATCTTCTTTTCTTTTGTCAGATCATTGTTTGAATTGTCAAGACTATGTTAAAAATATGAATTTATTATTATTTGCTACAGATGCTTTTCCAGTAGAAGGAGAAACCTCTTTTCTAATCATTATATTGTTACCCAGGTTTGCATTACTTCTTCGGAAGCTGCTCCTAGCTGCTTATATATGTGGAAAAGTTTCCAAAATTTTTGAATTTAGCTTGGATGAAGCTTTATTATCAGCTGTTTCATAGAAGAATATCAATTTAGGCCAATATCCAAGAATCTGTAGCCCTAATATAGTTGGAGGTTTTTCAGGAGGGGGCTTCCAAACTTTCAAATGTAGTCTAGTTCTAAGTACGTGAGAAGAATATTTATAGATTTTTTATGTCACAAGATAAATAGGCATCAGATATTTTTGGTGTACAAGACACAATATTAATTTTGTCATTGTGAAGATTAAATACCATAGCTCAAAAGGCTAACACTCTGAATTCAATGATAAATGCTTAATAAATACATGTACCAAAGAAATGCCAAGGAACAAATAAAAAAAAAAACCTAAAGGGAGACAAAAATATTTTAAAAGACAGATTATTTACAATGAGGAAAAACAATAAAATTGCATGGGAAACAATGAAATACATTTATGGGCCGTACAGAGGTTTTATTATACCTCTGTGAGGTCTGAAAAGAGTGCCTGACTTGTGCTACGTCTCAGAGTGTCCCAATAGCTTCTTGGAACAAGATCCTCTCCAGCTGTTTTGAGCACCTGTAGAATTTCAAAAATGCATAGATGTTGGGGAGAGGAAAAAAAATCAGTCAGCAAAAACAACTATACACTATAACATCTTTGCAGTGGTCTGAGTACCATTTCCTCCTTTATCATATACTTTTACAATTATATGATTTCTTTTTTAATTGTCTAAAACATTCAGTTTTAAATTACATACAGATGGAAAAGCAAGTCTGAAACAGTATGTGTATACGTTAGATAGATGTACCCAATTCGAAAGAACATTTTATTCTTGACTTTTAATTTCAAATTATGCATTTTTCCACCATGTTTAAGGAAAAAATAGTAATGTGTATCAATTCCAGAGAAAGGCTTATTAAAATCAACTGGCCTTTTATAAGGTTGTGCAATTTTTTTTAAACAGGCCCTTCACTATCTACCTGTGGGATCATGCAGAAAATACGTTTCTTAAAGTCATTGAAGCAACTATGTCCAAGCTCATGAAGCTTTGTAACTTGTTCCTGGGCTAGAAAGGATTTGCACAGGCTTATCTTTCAGCCAGGTATGACTGACAAGTCCCATGGATTTGTCTGATAGGAGCCTGATGTGGAATACATCAGATTAAAAGAATTTTTAAAATAATCTAGTAAAATTAAATTAAGAACTTTAAATTTTATTTATTTAGTAACCCAAACATCTCTCTTATTACGGCTTTGGCTGAATGATAAAATAGAATATTCATCAGAAGCCAGCATAGCCTCTCAATACACCCACCCACACAGACACACTTGAATGCTGCAATCCAATGTAGATATTTTTCTTTAGGAAGAAAGGTATCCTTAATTATATGCTATGAAATTATGTTACTTTTAGGTTTTCTCTAGTGTACAGCATGTTTAAATGCTTTGACATTCCTCTATGAGTTGTTAAAATATTAACTGAGATTCTTATTTGTAAATATTACCTAAAAAAGAAACACATTAATTTTGAATGAAATTCCAAGTCGGTACACTTAAGAATGTACATTTCAATCTAAAACTAATTTTGCATTGCCAGAAATGACAATCATGTGAGTGTGGGATGCTCACATCGTAAGTGTGAGCCAGCTGCCAAGCACCCAGATTATGATCACGTGACCATTTGGATACAGGGACTTGTCATAATTTTGGTCATTGAGCAAATGGTTGGTGAGAATTACTGAGGTTGAACATGATAGTAGTGATATAGGGAAAAGAAACAGTAAAGTGAATATTAAAAAACTGTAGCAAGTCCACTCTTCAGCCTATGGATCTTCCTGTGTAAAGGATTTATGATTACTGATTATTTATAATTTTTTAAAAATGGGGTGCTCCATTGTATATATTTTTAAAATGAGTAGGGCAAAAAAGCTTTTGTTCTCATGTAAACATAATTTTCCTCTGCTACTTACGAAAGCAGCCCTACTTTTTTCAGGCTTGAGATTCTTTTGTTCAGATTGACATTTAATGAAAAGCAGAGCGCTCCTGTTGTTGTATGAGGTGCATCTACCTAATATTCAGGTTCAGAGAACAAATACGTTGTGCGAGCCTGTTAAACTACTGACTATATGAAGAAAAACTGTATGCCTTTGTATGCCTCAGTGCCTTGATAATGATTGATAGTTGGTGGGTACTGAGGTACCTCAATATCCAGCAAATTGTTCAGGATACATATATGTTCAAAACAGAACTAGTTAGTATTTGTCCAACTGTACATGCTTAATTTTCATCCAACATTTGTTAGGGTGTCAGAAGGCACATGCAATGCATGCTTACTGCATGCATCAGACAAAGATCTGGGAAAGTAATACATAATATGAAGGTATGACAGTAAGTTTTTCTACTCTGACTCAGCCCACTTGTATCTATGCTGTGTCCTTAATGGTTCACTATTATCTTACATTATTTAAGAATGTTACTGCTCCTAAAAAGGATTGTATTTCTAACAGCAGAAAGTTAATTGCTTAAAATTAAACTCATAATTGAACTGATTGTTTCTCTTGTCTGCCTATCTCTTGCTCTAATTCTTCTAGACTACACAAGCTAGTCTTCATTCTAAGGGTGGTTCCAATTTTACCGACCTCTTTTATCTTACTTGGTTAATTAAAACATACACTAATACTGAATATTCCTTTGCTCTTTCTAAATAAAATAAACTGCCTGAAGAGAAGCTCATAGCTTAACTATTGAACCTGATACAGTAGTATTGAAATTTACCTACATGGTATGGTGAATTCAATTAAACTGGCAGCATACAAAGGGAAGCATATAATCTTATATGTATAGTATTATCACTCACTACAAATATTAAGACTTGAATTTTAAGTTGTAGTCAAAAAATGTCATTGTCCTGAGTTTTAAGATATTTAAAATCTATAGTAATCACATTGTAAGTCTAAATATGAGTTCTCCATAAAGCAAAAGAGGTTAGAAATAAAAACTTCCAGTATATTTATAGATGATCAAAAGCAAATAGAAGAACAAACAGCCGTTGCATCTCCCACCAGTTTTTTCTTTGGTCCTTTCATCCACCTATGGTGTAAATCTGGAGCTGTCTTGGTGAACAACATAATAAAAATGGTTTATTTGATTGTTATTGGAGTGGAGGTAGAGGTGGGAGTGATTGCTTTTTTATTGCTTTTATACTGGGTTTTAATCTTGGTAAACTGCCAGAGCCATTGAGAATAAGTTGGGCAGCCATATAAATTTTCTTACATAAATAAATAATAAATGAATAAAATAAAAAGACACAATGACTATCTTGTCCTTCTACCTCAATATTATAGAACCAAAAAAAATCCAAGTTAGGCTTACTACAGATAGTTTCTCTTGATTTATAATGAACATGTGGATTTAAAAGTGAATTGCTCCATACATTACAGTAAGTTATAATTTATATAATCACAGTTTATTAAATATGATTCGGTTGCTGAATTAACACTTGCTAAGCCAAAATCAAATGAAATAAATTCTGTCTTAGTGAATATGTGAATCTAATCATTGCCAAATATACTGTATTGTAAATAATGTTTGTATCATAAAAATAGTGTTTATAGATCAGTAAACAAGTTTAGAATACATACATTAGTAGAACTGTGGTATCCATAAAGCTGGAGATGCTGATATAAAGCAGTATGAGTGAAGAGTTGAATTTCCGAATAAAACCAGTAGAAAAAAAGGAAAGAAATCAGCAATTAGCTAAGAGATACAAACCTGTATTAAAAAAAAGTATGAACTATTCTTTATAGCTGAGGTTATAAGCCACATTTTAATGTAGATTTTTAATTACCTTTAGATCACATTCTGATCTTAAAAATACAATTATACAACTGTAAAAATATAATTATATAAGACTAATAAGAAACAGAGTTATATCCCTATCAAAATACAAATTTCATTGTTTATGCAATTGTTCATACAAAGTGTTAGAATCTTTTCCTTTTTGGTTGGTTCTGGCTCTTCCAAAGAAAGGAATAAAGCTGCTGGAGGAGAAGAAATTGCAAGATTGGTTCTAACATCTGAAATACTCTTATTTAAAGTGCTCTTCATTGGTACAAATGATCTATTTATGAACATCTAATTATGCCTGCTACTTATTTCTTTTGTGTCTATCTCTTCTATTACCAGTAAAAAACCCCAGAGGCTTAGGTGCCCTTCATGCTATTCATCTATATTTTTAAAAGATGGATTTCTGACACAAGCAAGAACCTTTTGGAAAGATAAGCACATTACAAATTAGCAAATATCCCATGTAACATTTGCAATAGGCTCTCATTTACTTTTGAGTTATTAATTATTTTTAAATAAAAGGGTACATATAAGGTATTTTAATTGAGATAATTATCCATGAGAGGCACCATTCAAATTAGGTATTAGATACTTCCTAACACACATTTTAGCAGGTGGTGATTACTGATGATGGAAACATTTTAAAGGTTTTTTTAATAAAAATATGGTATACCAAATAGTATTAAAGTAATTGTAGAAGTATTTTACTGCAGTTTAGAAAAATCCTCACCATGGTAGTCATGTGAGAAATATTGTGTCTATAGTAGATAAAGTAAATTTGAATTCAGCTGTAATAGTTTTAACTGCCCAATAAATTATTTTCCATGTCAAAACCATACTCCCTTTAAAAAAAGATGGCAAGGCAATGCTAAAAATTATTGCACCTATTTTCCCTATCAAAATCAGGTATGATTTACTTGCAGCTTACAGTACCGTAGAAAAAGAATAGTTTATTTCCATCAGTCTGAAGATAAATTTGCTTGATTTTAAATCAGATTTTGTTCTTCTACAATTTCTGTTTCAGTTAAAGTTTGAACTATGATAAAGGCTCGTGTTCATCAAAAAAGAAAATGTGGAACTGCTGTTATTACTGTTTTGTAATATCCTTATCCTACTGAGAACAACATTCAAAGAATTATGAAAAACCCTTTAATATTTGTTTAAAATCCTTACCAGCATTCCACGCTTTTCTTCATCTCCTTTTCTTTCTTTCTTCTCATTTTTCTTTCTAAATATGTCTTGCAGCTGAAAAAAAATAAATTGTATCATCTATGGTTATTTATTTTAACAATGTTTATGGACAATACCATAGTCATAATACTTTGGGATACAATGTAGGAAAATAGAGTCTTAGCTTCAGCTGAATAATATACATTTATTTTTTAATAAAATAGTTTTAGATAGCTTTTAACTGCTATTCTCCCATATATAAAAGTAAATGCAGTATCATGTTAAGCAGCACACTGAAATCTCAATTTATTAATAAATGAAGTTTGACAGTCCCATTAGGTACTATGCATGCAAATACTGTAGATGTTGAGAGTTTCGTCCAAGAACTGTCATCTGCTACTTTTTTATTAATAACAGGAACCAACTCTGTAAGTTGCATCTTGCATCTGCGTCTGATTCAATTAACTTGATCTTCTAGACATACCTGATTGACATGCTACATTTAATATTATGGCATAGGTACAAAACCCTGGGCCAAAGATTATATGAAGTCTATCAGGTGGTATGTTGTGGCCTTAACTTCCTCTGCCCAATTCTTTTATTAATTGATTTGCTTTGATTTGTAAGGCCTCTCATCTAACAATAGTAAATAAAAATGAAAAATGAATAACAGTAAACAATGACCCCCTACCCATGCTGGAAGTGGAGGCTTGCTGTGGAGCTATCAGTCAAGGAACTTTGGTAGGCAGGATCCAAAAGGACCTTCTCTGCTATAGCCCCAACTCTCTGGAACATCCTGCCCCCTGGGGTAATGTCTACCCTTTTATCCTTCTGCAAGGGCCTAAAGACCTGGCTTTGCTGGTTGGCCTCGGGTCTCAATAGGGGAGTACCACACTGGAGTGGCTACTGGACTTATTAGCTGACATGACCTCCTCCTTGTGCTTCCTGCTTCCCTTCCGCTCATCTTTTAATTCACATTATTATATTTTATTGCTAATTTTTATTCTTTTCATTGCTTTGTTAGTGTTTGTTTAGATTTTTTATCATTTTTTTCTGTTTCACTGTTTTACAACAGTGAAGAGTTACAGCAAGGAACTCTAATAATAAATAATATAAAAATTAAAAATAAAACAGAAAAAGCAATATAAAAACGCTGTAACAGCAACCATTATCAACATCAGTATGTGTACATGTACATAAGAGAAAAAATGTTGCATTTTGTTTGTGTGTACGGAAGAATGTAAGGCAAGAAATTGTTTTTGATCATATATATTTATTTTTAAACTTGGAAATTAAGTTTCAAATAAATATAAAACTAGGGACTCACATGTGGAAATGGGGATCAACAGATAAAATCATAATATTAACATTTAATGACTAACTTCAGCCTACATTCACTTCTGAAATATTTCTGTGTGACTCAGCAACTTAATAACTTTGATAACTAGCTTTGATAACTAGCAAATGCACTATGTTTTTAGAAATAGCTGAGTCTCTGAACCAATATTGATATTCATTAAAAGCATAACAGTTCCACTGAAAATGTACCACTTCAGAATAGAAGGTGAAGCTTCATATTCTATTTATTTTCTCATGAACATTTCCAAATATAGAAAGTTATTTATTAAATAAGAAGGGTTCTAGCCTCATTTCTTTCATCCGGCATATTAGCTTTCCAAGGAAAGAACATTCTTAAATGTAGAAGCCTTCATCATGTAATCTGCCACCTGCACTCTGTACCATTGACCCAAGAGATTACACCATATGTTCTTTTGAACATTTGAAACAGCTCACATTGGACTAAACTGTAAGGTTAGTTTTAAAAAAAGGTAAAGAGAGTGTTGGTAATTGAAAAGGCAAAAAGACCTTTAAAAGAAATCTTCCATGCTTTGATTTCCCTTACACCAGATACAGGGAAGAAGATCTTGTTGCATTCATCAGTAAAGCTCATTTGATCTTCTGGAAATGAACCTTTTGTGTAGAAGAAGTGCTACAGGATACCAAAGAATACAGCAGTGAACATGAATTAATCTAGGGGCACTTTTCATAGGAACATTGTCTGAAACAAAATAATGGGATTGACTGTTGAAAGCTGAAGGACAAAACAACATCTCTTGTATCAAGGGAACAAAATCCCTCTGTTCTCTGATCTCAAACCTATGACATAAACAAACAGTTTTTTAAAGACAAAAATCTGTTAAGCATTTGATGACTTAATTTAGATAATTTTTAATGTTTTGCTGTATACAAAACCCTCTGGGTGTTATAAACTCTACATTATCATGTTTCACATTCTTATGCAATGAGACTTAATAAGTATCAACATGAAGAGTAATACTGTAGACTTTTTATTGTTTTATTGGTTTCCTTTACATAAAAGCTCACTCAGAGTTTCCTCTCAAGATCCTTTACATCTTACAGTCAAAGGCAAAATAGCAGGTACTGGAAAAGTCTTTGGTTTACATTAAATGTTTCTGTGGGAGTTTTTCTTAAAGCCCCTGTTCTATAATGTTGGTCACAATTTACACTTCTTTCGCATCCAGGCTTTTTTATACATAAACCACAAACGTTCTTATTTAGATGAAACTGCATCATAATCTTCTTCCCTCTCAGTAGTAATTTACAAAATGCCTGTCCTTCATGTTTGCAAATTATGGTAGATATCTATCATTTCATACCTTCAAAATGCCAGATCAGCGTCAGACTTATTCCAGTTACTTAGTCTATTAACTGGAGAGGAAATTTTTATTTATTTTTATATCCTGCTTTCTTACCATACCCCTCTGGGTGCTTTCAAACTGATGGCTTCTAAAGACATTTTTTGGGGGGCAAAAAAAACCCTGTAAAATAAGTGATAGGGAAATGCGTGAATTGATACTTATAAAATTTCACTGACCTTTGAAAAATGCATGAAGAAGGAAGAATTATATGCATTAAAAGCTCTAGAAGCTCCTCCTATATCTCTTATTATACTTACTTTCTCAACTTTCTTCTTCAGTTCACCTTCCTCTTCTCCCATACCTTTTCCTCCATTTAGGCTTCACAACCACATAGGGATATTAGCTAACCACCCTTTATGTTTCTTAATTTATCACTTTTTATCATATGAAGCCCCTCCATGTAGAATTCTCCTTTGGGAGAGGGGCTTGTGTGTTTTGTAATGCTGACAGCTATGCTACAGGTATACGACCAGGAAATATATCAAGCCAGACAGGTCTCAATGAAGGAATCAGATTAAGAGTATCCACAAACCCATTAACCATGATGAGTCAACAAAAAAAGCTGTTGCCTTGGTTAACAAGGACTACAGCAGTTGCTGTCCTTGGGCATCTATCGAAAAGTGAGTTACAGGCTTGGAGAAAGACCTGGTGACATACTCCACAAAAAACTCACCAAGAAAACTCTATAGAAAAAATCTTAAACATGTCAGATAGGGTACCTAATTTTTTTCTTTTTTAAATTTGATTTATATGCCGCCCTTCTCCGGAGACTCAGGGTGGCTTACAATGTGTTAAGCAATAGCCTTCATACTTTTGTATATTTTATACAAAGTCAGCTGATTGCCCCCACAATCTGGGTCCTCATTTTACCTACCTTAGAAAGGATGGAAGGCTGAGTCAACCTTGAACCTGGTGAGATTTGAACTTGCAGTAATTGCAGGCAGCTGATGTTAATAACAGTGCTTTAGTCTGATTTAGTCTGCTGCGCTACCAGGGCTCCCTGGTAGGATAACAGGAATCCCAGTTGCTGAGGCAGCCAGTGGCAGAAACAAATGGCTGCGCTGTATAGAGATACATTAGATAATCACATGGAAGCTCAGAGGAATGAGAGGGTAAATTAGATATTGTCAAACAAGAGATGATCAGATTGGAAATTGATCTCCTTGGAGCTACACTGGTCAGACAATGGCTTTTTCCAGTTTGAGGATTTCACTGCCTATTATTCAGGACATAATACCAGGAAAGCAAATGAAGTGGCGTTTATTGAAAGCAAGAAATTTGCTAGAGTAGTGGAAAGCTTCTCAACTGTCAGTGACCAAATTATGACCATCAGAATTTACGCCAAGCCCTCAGTATCACAGTGTCCAAATCTTTGCCCAAATGATTGCTGCAACAGAGCTTGAAATAGAGAGCTTTTATGCCATTATCCAAGGAACTCTGAAACAAGTGCCCAAAAATGACATTGTTTACATTTTGGGCAACTTCAATGCAAAAGTTGGCAAATAAATGGAAACAGGCATCACTAGCCATTTTCCACTAGGTGAGAGGAACGATATAGGTGATCATTTGGTTCAATTTTGCCAAGAAAACCAATTTAGAATCATGAATACATGATTCAAACAGAACAAGCCCTGCTTATACACTTGAACCTCACTGACTGGATCTCACCATAATGAGACTGACTATGTCCTATGCACTCAACTATGGATCAGTTCAGTCCTTGCTGTTAAAAGCCAAGTCCTGATTGTTGCTCAGATCATGAATTGTTGGTGGCAAAGATTAAAATTAAACTCTGCACCATCAAAAAGACAGTTTGATGTCACTAAAATTCCTATTACATATACAATTAGGGTGAAAAATAGGTTGAACTCCTGGGCACCACTGAGAAGACGCCTGATGAACTGTGGCAGGAAATTCACCCGGCCATTATTAGAATTGCAGGAGAACACTTACTGTACATGAAGCCAGGAAAAAAGTGCAACTGGCCCTCAGATGAAACCATCAAAATAGCTGAGCAAAGAAAAGCATCCAAGGCAGCAGGCGAATGGAAGAAGTAAGAAAACTGAATGCAGCTTTCTAGAGGGCAACAAGGAAGGATAATGAAGTTTACTGGGATGACCAATGTAAACAATTTGAAGTTAACTACAGGAAGGGTTGCACCAGGAATGCATTTATGCAAGTCAAAAAAATCTGAGCACCATTTATTGCTCATAATGGCATCATTAAAAACAAGCAAGGGAAACAAACTGTCCAACCAACAAGGCATCCAGAACAGATGGCGAGCATATACAGAAGAGCTGTACCCATGTAGTAAAGGACCCAGCCTCAGGATGATGAGGAAATAGAAATAGAACTGGTCACTCTTAAGAAAGAGATCATATGGGTGATGACGCAAGTGCCAAACAACAAGACTGCAGGTGTTGACACTATCCCTGCAGAATTACTGAGACCTGTATACCCAGAGTCAGGGGGGATCAGTGCCAGAAAATTTGAGAAACCAAATTTTCAATGATTGGAAACGTTCAGTGTTCACTCCATTGCCAAAAAAAGGTGATTCTAAAGATTGCTCCAATTATTGCACAATTGCCCTCATCCTTCACATCATCAAGATTCTGCTTAAAATTATACAACAATTTCTAGCACCAACTATTGAAAGGAAATTAGCAGATGTTCAAGCTGGCTTTCGAAAGGGTTGTGGCACTTTGTGACCATATTGCAAATCTGTGCTGGATAATAGAAAAATCTTGTGAATCATTTACATGTGCTTCATCAAGTACAAGAAGCCTTCAATTGTGTTGATAATGAGAAACTATGGGGAACCCTACAAGCCTGTGGATACCAGAACATCTGGTCAAATTGGTGCAATCACTATGTACAAAACAGAAAGCCACTGTGTGAACACCATATGGAGACACCAATTTGTTTAAGATAGAGAAAGAAATGTGGCACAGTTGCATTCTCTCCATTTTCTTATTCAACCTGTATGCCAAAATATCGTAATCATGAGGAAGATAGATTTTGAAGAATCAAAAATTGGGGTACAGACTGAAGGAAGAAACATCAACAATCTGACGATGCAATTCTCCACTCAGAAAGCCTGAAACATCTGATCAAGAAAATCAAAGAAGAAAGTGAGAATTTTGGTCTCCTTCTGAACATCAAAAAACCAAATTCATGACCACTGCAAGGAATGGAAACATCAAAATAGAAATTGATGGTGAAGAAATAGAATGCATAGAAAATTTCACTTTCCTAGGGTCGCCAATCACTCAGAGCGGTGAATGCAGTGCAGAAATAAATCATTGGATTGCAATGTTGAACATGAGTCGAATATAGAAAAGCAAGGATATCAATTTGGCAACCAAAAGTAGGTTTGATTATTGTGTTCCCTATAGCTACCTATGATTGTGAAACTGAAATAAGCAAGACAGGAAGAAAATCAACTCATTTGACCTGTGGTGCTGGAGAAGACTCCTGTATATTCCTTGGGCAGCAAAGCTGACAAAAAAAAAGTACTAGAGTGCATAACACCACACATGTCACTAGAAGGAAAAATCAGAAAACTGTCTCACTTATTTTGGCCATGTCACATGGGGAAATTTACTGAAGAAAGTAATTATGTTGGGAAGAGTTAGCGGTAAAGGGAAACCTGGCCACCTATGCACACTGTGGCTGGACATTATCAAAGCTGACACCAGCCAGTGCATAGAAAAAGCAGTGCAAGATTGCAAGATATGAAGAGACTTGGCCCATAGACTTGCCAAGGTCAGACACGACTGACCATAAAGTCATCAACATCATCATCAAAGGAAGAAGTCACATTAGGCAAGAAGAAAAGAGTCAAATGAAGAACCAAAGAATAAAAATCCCCTATACAACATAAAGGTTTAGGAAAATAATTTCTTAAGGTAAATAAATGGGAGATTTGTTTTCTTTTAGAATTTGAATTTGAGTAACGTTTATTTACAAAAAATAATTTTGCCTTGAAAAGATTTAAAAAATTTAAAAAACATAACATTTTAAAAAAAGGAAAGCAACAATTTAAAAAAGTTACATGTAGCATACCTACCACCAAAAACTCTTTTTTGTCCACCATTTCATTTCCATCTGTATCAAACATGTTGAATGCTATTCTAAAACCAGCATGTGGTTCTGTCAAGAATGATAAAAAAAGATGTTAAGACAAAATAAATATTTTAAGAATTTTACTGAAACTAAAGGCCAAGTTGTATACTACACTGGCAGCTATTCAAATATCAATACAACACCCCCCCAAATCATAAGGAAAAATGGAGTGACCTGCTTAAGATTACTAGCAAAAAGAATGCTATATCTGTACCTATACTTAACTCTTCTCCACCCCACTTTTTTCAGCAAACCTGTTACTAAATGTATTTTCAGCTGTATGAAAAATGCTTCCCTGTGTATTGAAGTGAGAAAGGTGTTCATATCATATAAAATCAATCTGCCAGCCTCACTTTGCCTTTTTGACAGGAACGTACAGTGTTTCAACTATAAAATCGTTATTATTACACAAAATTTGGTCCTGTTTCATCAAACACACTGTAGAGAACTTAATCCACTTTAAATGACAGCAGAACGCTAATAGCCTTTCCAAAAATGTATTCTTATACCAGCAGAATGCTTTTTTCCATATTTCTGATCTTCCAAATGTTATTATCAACCACTCAAAAGGTAGCCCAATACTCCCTTCTCCTTTGTTTCTATACAAGAGTCTTGTCTTTCTTCAAAAAAGAGAAGGGACATTGGTCCTACCTGATACGCTCCTTCTCGTTGTGTGGAGACAGCAGCCAGCATGGGTAGTACTCATCCAATCAGCTGAAGGACTGAGTCAGCCAATCATGTTAAGTCCGCCCTTGTTGCCGGGCAGATCCAGCTTTTGATGAAGGACTATAATGGCAGACTCGGCGTGTGGGTAGGCAGAAAGGAAAGACCGAAGAAGAACAAACACAAGAGGACCAGACAGGCAAAGGGAGGGTCTGGCTGCTGTCTCCACACAACGAGAAGGAGTGTATCAGGTAGGACCAATGCCCCTTCTCCATTGTTTGGTGGAGACAGCAGCCAGCATGGGACATACCCCAGTTCACTGTCCCCAAGACTGGGAGGGGCCAGGCCGGTCCGAAACCACGTCACTGGCCACCACCTGTTGTAGCACCTGACGACTGAAGGCGGCCTCAGCCGAAGCAAACTTGTCTAGTTTATAGTGCCGTATGAACGGTGCGGGTGAGGTCCAGGTAGCTGCACGGCAAATCTCCAACAAAGGAGCTTGAGTAGCCCAGGCTGCCACCGTGGCCGCGCTACGAGTGGAATGGGCCGTTACTCGAGAAGGTCGCGGCAAGGAACGAAGGTCATAAGGTGAAGCGATGGTCTGACGAATCCAGCGGCCTATAGTAGACGAAGATACCTTAAGACCCAACGAGACTGGAAGGAAGGAGACAAACAATGCTTCCGACCGGCGAATAGCAGCAGTACGCTTGATATAAATTTGCAGAGCCCGCCGGACATCCAGAGTATGCCAATGGCGCTCATGAGGATGCGAAGGATGCGGGCAGAAATTTGGCAGAATAAGTTCTTGTGAGCGATGGAAGACGGAGTTAACCTTCGTCACGAAGGTAGGATCCAATGGGAGGACAACACGGTCCGCGTGAAACACGCAGAGGTCAGCTCGGATGGACAAAGCCGCCACCTCCGAGATGCTGCGAGCCGAGGTTACCGCCACCAAAAAGGCAACTTTGCAAGATAGCAGTTGTAGAGAGGCAGTCCTTAGAGGTTCATACGGAGGACCCATGAGAGACTCAAGCACTAATGGAAGGTCCCAGGTAGGGTAACAATGCAGGACCGGAGGAGACAGGTTCGTTGCGCCTCGAAGAAAACGATTAATCAGAGGATGTTGAGTCAGAGATGACAGTGACCCGCAGGTAAGTACAGAGGAAATGGCGGCCACCTGGCGGCGTAATGTGTTAGGGGCAAGGCCATCAGAGAGACCCCGTTGTAGAAAAACAAGAATGTCCATAATAGAGGGTTGGAGAACATTCACACCTGTCCAGTCACACCATGAGCAGTAAGCCCGCCAAGTCGCAGAATAAATTCTGTCAGTGGAGGAACGTCTCGACGCCTGGATCGTCCGAATCACGTCCTCTGGAGCCAGAACACTCCTTAGGGAGAGCCGCTCAATCTCCAGGCGGTCAGGCTGAGCCAGGGAAGGTCCGGGTGGCTCAGTGCCCACTGCGTCAGAGCGTCCGCCTCGAAGCGAATGCGCCAGGAAGGGGCGACAGAGAGGGATACTAAGTCCGCAAACCATGCTCTGCGCAGCCAATGAGAAGCCAAGAGAATCACCTCCGCCCATTCGTCCAGAATCCTGCGGATGACCCTGGGAAGTAAGGAGGGTGGAGGGAAAGCGTATAAAAGACCCTCCGGCCATGGAGCCCGAAGTGCATCGATGGCTTCTGCCTGAGGATCTGGAAACCGGGCAAAGAAACGGGGCAGCTGAGCATTGGCATGAGTTGCAAACAAGTCCACAATCGGCATCCCGAACCGATGAACCAGGGATTGAAAGATCCTGGGATGAAGCCGCCACTCTGCATTGTCCACCTCCTGACGGCTCAGCCAATCTGCTTGGGCATTGAGGACATTGGCATTGGCGATTGAGGACGAGGGGAATAAGGGGCAAATCGGGAATCCCCCCTGCGATGTACAGGAGCCAGGATTTCCTTCTTGTCTCTGGTTTCGGTGAGGAACGGCTCCAGGGCCGAACCGAAGAGCTGAGATCCGCCGAAAGGGACTGAGGCCAGACGCCACTTATGGCGAGCGTCTGCCTGCCAGTGGCGGAGCCAGACTAGGCGACGGGCAGTGACTGTGGAAGCAAGGGCCTTGGAAGCGAAACGAGCGGCGTTCAAGGTGGAGTCCGCCGAAAATTGCAAGGCCGCAACAATTTTGTTCAAGTCCTGCCGGACGCGGGTGTCTTCCGGAGGAAGTTTTTCCTGGAGCTGGCGAAGCCAAAGCAAGGTGGTGTGATTAAAAAATGACGCCGTAGTTGCAGCCTTGATGGCCCAAGCGGAACCTTGATGTGCCCGCTGGAGAACTAAATCAGCACGACGCTCATCCGGACGTAGGCCCTCATCAGAATCCCCCGGGACGTTCGCATTGGGTAGCAGGGCGGCAATAGGGGCATCGATTGATGGCACCTGAAGAAGGGAGTCCAGTTCATTCGCGACCTGGAAATTCTTTCGGTCGTTCGTCTATGGAGAAGGAGCTGTGCCTGGGGAAGACCACTGTCGTTTCACCACGTCCACAAATAGAGGAGGAGTCGAGATAGAGGTGATAGGTCTAGCAGGCTCGGCAAACATGGGGTCCAGAGCCCCAGAAGCAGGAACTGGATCTGCTGCAGGCGAAGACAAACGAGCAGTATTAACAGCTTTAAACAAGAGAGACTTGAATAAGGCTTGTGGAAAGAATCCAGTAAAGGCCGGTTGCTCCTGAGGTAAGTTGTCATCGTCCGATAAGGCTGAATCATCATAGTCCACATCTGTCAAAACAGAATGTTGAGGTGAGTGAGAACAGGTAGGAGAATCCGGAGCCCTGGATTGGTGATCTCCTACGGTTCCCCGTTCGGGGGAAGCAGAAGAGACTGACCGTACAGATGCAGGATGGCTACGAGGACGGTCCCGTGCGGCCATGGACCTCTGTACCGCGTTCTCAATAAGGAGTTCAAGTTGCTCGGGAAGCAATTGACAAGAAATAGCCGTTGTGGAGGGTGTTGTGGCAGGAACAGAGTCGGAAGGATGCAGAACTTCCGGTACTGGTGCCTCAGGTGAAGGAGGAAGATCAGAAGAACCCCATAATGCCGAAGTCGAAATGGTCACTGGACAATCTCGCAGGGACAAGTGATCAGGTGTATCGGGTCTAGTCACAGATTCAGGAGGCGGATTGTCAGCCACAGGAGTGGGAACCACACTCTTAGTAGCAACATCTGCGCTCGCTCTCTCGCAAAGTTTTGTCAAAACTTTGTCTCTACACCTCTCAACTCTCGAGGAGCCACCATGTTTGTGGCTCTTGTGGTGAGACCTAGCAGAATCAGTTGAAGGCAGAGACTTATCAGAAGGCACAGTTTCATATGGCCTATCGTGAGAGGCAGAATCTGACTGATCATGAGCAACAGTACTGGCCAAACGGTCATGTTTTGATTTTGACAGGGCTTTTGGCATGGCTGCAATGCAATATGTAGAATCCGTGCGATGAAGGCTCCGCCAGACAGAAGTAGATGGTGTAGTAAGTACAGCGACTGGAAATGGCAATCACCTCAGAAGCAGCACTAAGCGAGATGGAGGGGGCATAAAAGCTCCACTAGCCCATACTGTGAGCAAACTGCAGCCAGTTGTCAAGAAATACGAACAGGGGCGTAAACTCCAGTCCAGCCCTGATATCTCAGAGGGAGCGCTAACACTCCACAAGCCCCAATGAGAAGAGTCAAGTCTTGTAGAATCACAAAATGGCCACCGCAATTGCAGTCTTATATCAAAATGGCGGCTCGCCAACTCTCTAGTCTCAAACGTCCACGTGGAGTCGTGCCAGTGAAAAAAACTTGTCAGTAGATAAAGACAGGAGGAGAAACTCAGGCGAAGGTCCCGAAGAAGCCACCAGCTGACAGGAGAGAGATCGCCAAGGCTCTAATCGGAGAATTGATGGCAGCCGGCAAGGGGGCGATTAGAAGAAAAGCCTCCTCCTCGCAGCCCAGTAGGCCCACAGGGAGGGTCAAACGTTCAGTTCCTGAGCTCTGCCGACGGTCCAGCAAGGCAATAAACCAGAAAAAAACAAGCCGCCAGCAAAGCCGATCAGGAAGGCAGGCGCGGCTTGATTTACGAGCCAAAATGGCGGCCGCAAGTGCTCAGAAGGAATTTTTCTGCCGTTTTAAAAGACGGGCTGCTGAAACGGCAATCAGGGAAGCAGAAGGAATTCGCCCCCCCACAGCACAGCAACAAACCCCCCCCCCCCGTTAGGGGAGGAAGCCAAAGGGGCGAAAAACTCCAAAAGGCACCAAGTCAGTAAAAGGGGCAGAGGCAACTCACAGTGTCCAAATGCCAGTCCAATAGGTCGTTCACGAGGAGGACAAAAAGCACCGGAAACAAACGATCCCAAATCCAGATAGCAGAACACGAAACGTAAACAATCCAAGGTCGAACCAGTAGTCAAATATGAGAAATAACAGTAGAAAAAGGTGGAATAAAGACACAGCCAAAGACCCACACGCCTGATCAACTGAAAGGACTGAGTCAAAAGCTGGATCTGCCCGGCAACAAGGGCGGACTTAACATGATTGGCTGACTCAGTCCTTCAGCTGATTGGGCGAGTACTACCCATGCTGGCTGCTGTCTCCACCAAACAATGGAGAATTAAATTTGTGGCATTGTTCAATATTTCAAAATGTATTGATGTTCCATGCCTTTTACTGAAACAGTACAGTGATATGAATGTTAGAAGGAATAGACCATGAAATATCATTTTAGATGTGGGCTACATAGTTACAGCAAAGTTTGGGTATAGCATAAGCCTCTCATATGGAAAAATGCTAAATCACTTTACATTTAATAAAGTTGCACTGTTGAGTTTAAGAGGTCACTTTCTTGAGTTGGCTAAAAACTGTACAGTATCAGCGTGACGTTTGCTGTCCGCATTGCCAATCAGTATCATGTTTATAATGCTTCTGTTCCCAATCTCTATCAGTCTTCTGATTTCTTTTCAAGATAATACTTTACAGATTTTATCCATCCTGAGGTTGCTGTCAAAGTAAAGGAAAAATTAATACTATAAAGCCAGCTTTTCTAAGTACTAACTGTGCTGCACAGCTAGTTAGCTATTTAACTAAGTTTTGGGTTGTTGCCTTACCACAAGACACCAGAAGCTGGGAATTTAGAGAGAAGTTCCTTTCCATTCTGAGATGTTGATGATTTTATCCAAGAACTGGGGAGTAAATTGATTTTCCATATAAAGAATTTTGAGTAAGGAAAATTTTAAACCAAACAATCCCATACATACTTTCTAAGTATGATCAGGTAATTGTTTCACAAGTATTGGGGCCAACAATTTAAAACTGAGAAGTACAAGCTGAATTTTATTTGTTACTGTTTGTTATCAATAATAGGGAGTTTTCAATATTTCCACTATAGTAATTGCTATGCCAGTGTTTTTCAGCAGAATAAAGGATATAACTTTATCAGAACAGCTTCTAAATTATTATCCTTCATTATCTAAAGTAATTGTACTTGTATCTTCAATTATTTTTGGAAACTTTTTGCTAGGAGACTGCGAAAACAAATTACTTACAAATTATTAAAACATACAACATTAACATTACCCATTCATACATGCATCTGTGGAAAATACATATTACTCTGAATGCTTACTTGTTAAGATACATAGTAAAAAGAGATATTCCGTGTAAGAAATTATACCTGAAAAAGCAAATGAACAAATTAGCATCATTTTAACTTAAATATTAGCAAATCATGATTGAAGATATAGTAAAATTATTTATTTGCACATCATTCTATCTTTGCTCCAAGGAATTCATAGGGACTAACAAGGTTCCTCTAATTTTATTCTCACAACTTGTTAGAGCCGAGTCACCACCACCTTGTCATGTGAGGGCATTTTGGGCACTTGGCAACTGGCTCCTCTGTATGACTGGTTGCAGTGCCTTGTGGTCATCTTGACCATGATTTGAGATGGTTTTTGCCAGTTTAAGAGACTATGTTTGCTTAGTGACCATAGTGATGGCCACCACAAAAAGGGTTAAAAAAATTGGGTCCAGTCATGTGGGTGCCTCGACTTATGACTGTAGCAACACACAATCAGAAATCTGGTCTGAATTGCAGTTGTCAGCAACTAACCATATGTACATTTTTTGAATATTGCCCATATTGACGCTGAGAAAACAAAAATGCGTACTAGTAGTACTGCTACACTATAATCTCTAGTTGAGAATCAAAAGAATTTCATAGTAAAAACAAAGTAAAAACAAAGCAAAAGCAAAGCAAGTATTCTACAAAGTAAATATTCTTTAGTACCCCTTTCTTGGAGATTCCTGAAAAGCTTTGATGATCCTTTCCAAACTGGTGGAGTTTCAATAAGTATCTGATTCAATTCCTGCAAATTAGTTTTTAAAAAAGATGATGACATTGTCTTCATAATAAACACTCAGTGCATTTGCAAAGCTATACCCACTAACATATTTCTAGACAACATAGGATTGTACAGTCAGAAAACAGGTCCCATGGAATTTGAATGTTTAGGTTGAAAACATTATTGAAAAACATTTCTGATAAAAATGCAGATTAAATTATAAAATATGCAAAGTAAGACACCAAGAGTTACCTTACAGGGGAGATGGACAACATAAAAAATTAATATATAAATAAATAACACCTCACATGCTCAGCAACCATAGACCAATATTATTATTCCCATACATGAAATTGAGAATGAGCAGTTTGCCTAATGCTACTATTGCTTGAGTCAATGTATAAAACCCAATTTGGAAGAGAATTGTAACATACCTGTTTTGATAGTGTCTTCCACTGTTTTGTCTCTAAAACAAATACAAAACTAATTACTTATACAAGTATTTAATGACATGCTACTATATATGGCTGGCATGATCAACATCCTATCTCTAGTCATGTCGGGAAATAACCTTTCTAGTTTCAATGTTTTTCGAAACACATTTTAAATCTGTTCATTATTATGATCTTACTGATATGGGAATATCATGTATGGTAAATTAATATTAAAACCAAGGTGTAATTCACAAATAGTAAAATTTGGGAAGGAAAAATTGTAAAGCTTTCCCACTAAATATAGTAAAATTTTGTGGACATGTCCATGCAGTTTTCTTAGCAGTAATGAGGAATTAGTTTGCTTTTTGACTTTCCAGTCTAGGTTATAGCCATGACATTCTCTGGCAGTCTGTATTTGCCGGATAGATTCACTATTACTAATGATAATATTTAACCTAATACTTTCAAAATAAATCTGAATAATTAATAACATACTGTTTATAAAAATAATCTAAAAAATATAAATCCATTACAAAAGTAACCATATCAAAAAATAGAGCTGCTGCAACAAAATGGGATTAGTAGCTGACATAAACTAAATTAATTGAAGTGGACAAGCTAGGAAAGCAAAAGAGACAACAAAGAGAAAAATGATATTGAATGAATAACTAATTTTGTTGGAATACTTGTAGAATATTAGGATGAAATACATATGACTCTGACTGGGTAGATCAGGGCAGGGTGACGAGGAACAGTCTTGAGAATGTTATCTGGGAGGAGTTTGATGCTGTGACTCCCGATGATGTGGACAGGATTTTGGGGAGACTTAGTGCGGCCACATGTTTACTGGACCCGTGTCCCTCCTGGTTGGTACTGGCTTCCCGGGAGGTTACACGAGGCTGGCTCCAGGGCGTCATTAATGCTTCGTTGAGTGAGGGTCACTTCCCCGCTGCCCTGAAAGAGGCGGTGGTGAGGCCTCTCCTCAAGAAGCCGTCCCTGGACCCAGCAATATTGGCTAACTATCGTCCTGTCTCCAACCTTCGCTTTATTGCGAAGGTTGTTGAGAGTGTGGTCGCGCAACAGTTTCCACAATTCCTGGAGGAAACATCCTATCTAGATCCGTTCCAGTCGGGTTTCAGGTCTGGGCACAGCACGGAAACGGCATTGGTCGTTGGTGGATGATCTCTGGAGGGCTCGGGACAGGGGTTATTCCTCTGTTCTGGTCCTATTAGATCTCTCAGCGGCTTTTGATACCATCGACCATGGTATCATGCTGCACCGGCTGGAAGAGTTGGGGGTGGGAGGCACTGTGTTGCGGTGGTTCTCCTCCTTTCTCTCCGACCGGTCGCAGTTTGTGTTGGCAGGGGGGCAGAGGTCGACCTCGAGGCCTCTCATTTGTGGAGTGCCGCAGGGATCGGTCCTCTCGCCCCTTCTGTTCAACATTTATGTGAAGCCGCTGGGCGAGATCATCCGTGGCTTTGGGGTGAGATACCACCAGTACGCTGATGACACCCAGCTGTACATTTCCACCCCAGGCCACCCCAACGATGCCCTTGAAGTGATGTCCCAGTGCCTGGAGGCTGTGCGGATCTGGATGGGGAGGAACAGGCTCAGGCTCAACCCTTCCAAGACTGAGTGGCTGTGGCTCCCGGCATCCCGATATAGTCAGTTGACTCCATCACTGACTATTGGGGGCGAGTCTTTGGCCCCCACTGAAAGGGCTCGCAATCTGGGAGTCCTCCTGGATAGGCAGCTGTCTTTGGAGGAACATCTGACGGCTGTTACCAGGGGGACCTTTTATCAGGTTCGCCTGATTCGCCAGTTGCGGCCCTTTCTTGATCGGGATTCCTTGTGCACAGTCACTCACGCCCTCGTCACCTCTCGCCTTGACTACTGCAACGCTCTCTACATGGGGCTCCCCTTGAAGAGCACCCGGAGGCTCCAGCTGGTCCAGAATGCAGCAGCGCGGGTAGTGATGGGAGCAACATGG
The DNA here is from genome assembly GCF_059756535.1 of Pantherophis guttatus. Classification (NCBI taxonomy): domain Eukaryota; kingdom Metazoa; phylum Chordata; class Lepidosauria; order Squamata; family Colubridae; genus Pantherophis; species Pantherophis guttatus. The sequence continues at coordinate 41,566,042 of NC_142070.1, read as the reverse complement.
CACTCCCATGTAACACCGCTCCTGCGCGAGCTGCACTGGCTCCCGGTGGTCTTCCGGGTGCGCTTCAAGGTGTTGGTTATCACCTTTAAAGCGCTCCATGGCATAGGGCCTAGTTATCTCCGAGACCGCCTGCTGCTACCGATGACCTCCCATCGACCCGTGCGCTCCCACAGAGAGGGCCTCCTCAGGGTGCCATCAGCCAAACAATGTAGGCTGGTGGCCCCCAGGGGGAGGGCCTTCTCTGTGGAGGCTCCCACCCTCTGGAATCAGTTGCCCCCGGAGATAAGAAGAATCCAGGACCTCAATGCCTTCCGTCGTTCCCTGAAAACCCATCTTTTTCAACAAGCCGGGTTGGCCTAAGAAGAAATTTTTAAAATTTTTAAATTCTTTTAATTAGTCTGTGATTCTTAACTTTCGGGCCAAAATTTATATATATTTTTAAATGTTTTAATATTTGTATTCTATGTTTTTTATCTTGGCTGTACACCACCCTGAGTCCTCAGGGAGAAGGGCGGTATATAAATTGGAAATTAAATTAAATTAAATTAAAAATATATAAGACTTATAGAAAATTGTTATTATAATGTGAAGTAGCTTACATTGCCTTAAAGTTGTATTTAGAATTAAATATTGATAATTAAAAATGCTAGCTATATAATCAAGAACTAAAAGATTTTAGCTTTCAGTGCATCCTTAGAACAAAATTCATATTTCAGAGTTACCCTGAGGTAAGATGGGCGGCCAATAAATTTTACAAATAAATAAATAAATAAAAAAAATCATAGAATTTATTTCTATAGATCATAAAGTTAGGTCCAAATGAATTTAACGATAGGATAACAACCTGACCATAAATATAAAGATATGTCTGGGCTAGTAACTAATAGATTAAACCGTATACAATTATATAAAAGGGAACAACGAAGTATAGACTAAACTTAACGCCTGAATAATTCTTCTAGGACTCAGACCATGTAAAGTTTTACTTTGTAAAACTAGATGTTGTGCAATTTTAGAAGACCTTAGTATTTTTGATGTTGGTAATAGTACCAACCTGAATTCCATGATACAGTAACTGTAAACAGTGCTTTAGATAAAGATATTTTAAAAATAGTTCACCTGACTGTAACTGGATTATCTTTTCTTTCTGAAATTTGCACATAATAATTGGGATCACTGCAGTGGTGGGATTCAAGTAATTTAACAACCGGTTCTCTACACTAATGATTTCTTCCAACAACCAGTTTGCCAAACTACTCAGAAAGTTAACAACCGTTCTCCCGAAGTGGTGCGAACTGGCTGAATCCCACCACTGGATCACTGGGACCAGAAGTTTTGTCTTCCGAGCTTTTGGACTCATGCTAGAGCCCATCTTTAGGGAACTTGTCTCTAGCAGAGTGCATATTTGAGGTGTCTCTGTGTGGTATTTGCTGTATATAAGACGCACCTTAGTTTTGGGGCAGGAAAATAGGGGAAAAAATATTCTGCCTACCAGGTATTCATCTGGCTAACATTCTTAGCCTGGTCAGCTTCAGCACATTAGTTCACTGGTTTTGAGAGTGTGTGCTTGATTGGGAATGAAATACAGCTTCTAAAGCACAGCTGATCGTCGGAGGGAGCAGCAATGAGAACAGCAAGGCGAAGCGCGGAATATCGCTTCACTAGCAAGCACCTCATTGAGACTAAAAAACAGCTTCAAAAGAACAGCTGATCATTGGAGGGAGCCCCAGTGACTAAAGCAGACGAAGCGCAGAAGGGATAAAAGAAGGCAGGAGCTGTTTTGGGTAGCCATTTTGGGCATCGCGCATTGCGTTTTCAGCCTCCAAACTCACCACGTTTTCGGGAGGCGATTGGCGGCGATGTGCTTTGGTGATCCCCGCAGCCTAGAAGGCCTCTCAAACGGAGCATTTGGAGGCTGAAAACACGACCTGCAGTGCCCAAAATGGCTAAGCCATTGTTGGTGGCAATCTCTGCAGCAAGGAAGAGGACACGCGGAGGCCAAAGAGTGGAGGCAGGAAGGTGGGCGGGGCTACATTGGGAGTATAAAATGCACCCAAATTTTCAGTCTCTTTTAGGGGGGAAAAGTGTGACTTATACTCTGAAAAATACGGTATATGGTACCTGTTGTATGTGGATTTTTACATGTTGATTGGGGTGTTGATGGTTGGCTATTAAGTTGTTGGCTGTTGTTTGCTTGTGCTGCCAAGCCATCAGCTCCTAAGTACTTGATAAGCTGGTAGTAAATCAGATTGGACTGACTCAGATTGGATTCTACAATATTATCCTAGGACACATATATTCGCCTCCATTCATAAATATATTTTCATAAATGTTAATATGATTAGCTTTAAAAATAAGAATATGCCCTTTAGTTATAGCAATATTAATTAGAGTTAATTAAATTTTACATTTGGGCCCCTAAATTGTTTAAAAACTAATTAGCACCTCTCCTGGGACTTTAAACTCCATATAGGTAGCCTTCTGAATGAAGGCAAATATACATATCCCAGGATAATATTCCAGGATCCAATCTGGATCGGTAGAGAGAAGTTCCTGAGAATGGGCTCGAGCATGAGTCCTAAAGCTTGGAAAGTAGCCTTCATTCAGCAACCACAATTGGGGCTGATAACTTGGTCATTATGTGGAGAAGCAGTCACTAAATGAAACTATGACTCTACATGATCTTACTTGAGTTTTCCTTTACTTTACAGTTCTATGGAGGCCCTAATGTGAGGATTGGTCACAAAGTTACTTTTTCATTACCGCTCTGACTATGAATGATTACTAAAAGGCAATTGCTAAATAAGGGCTACCTGTAATTTCAAATAATCATTGCAGCCTTGGATTTATACTGCTGCTATTCACTTGCTGTTTATTTTGCTGCTATTCTTGCTTCCCTAATTTCAACAGGGATATAAGAAAATGTACACAAAATGTAAGTATATAAGGGTTCATGAATTGGAATAGACATAGTAACAGGTCAGCCAATGGAGACTGTTTGGTGACCCAGACGGCTAGGAGCCTGGGCGCGGCTTAGGTTCACTGATCTGTACATATACAGTATATGAATGCTTCTGTGATTCTATAGCTTCTGTGTCTATATTGATTCTGTACTTCTGGATTCTGAGTTCTGGTTCTGGCTTCTGTTGTATGGTATTGTATATAAAGAAGTTTCTTTTGTAAATGAATCGTGCTGAATTGTTTACTTGTGTGCTGGTTGGATTGCTGCAAACTCTAAAACAAAAGGCCGTTTTTCAGATATTTTGGCTCCCAGACCAAGATACAGTAGGCTTTAAACCTATTTATTCTTGACTTTATTTTCTTTCTTTTTCTATGTAGAAAAATGACCAAGTTGGTCTTCTTCAGAGTTTATGTTAATAAACATTCTGAATTTTTAACTTGCCACAATTGTCTTTATTAGAGCAATGGAACACTATTGATTCTATTTCTAAATAGATCTAAATTACATGTGAGTATGAATGTAATACCTATCTGCAGTCAGATGCATCAATCTCCAAGCTTGTGCTGCTGACTTAATCTACAACGCTATATTTGTTTTTCCTGTTGAAGGCATTGCAATTTCTGAAAAGATGTGATAGTTTTGAAAATATATCTAGTGTTGCCCAAGGGTGCTTTTTCAAAAGACAACTGGACTTGAAAAAGCACCTATGGGACAACTATGATCTGGATGACTGAGAATCTCCATAGATATCTAGTGTTACATTTCTTTCCTTTTTATATAATATTTTAGAAATCGGCTTTTTGAGTTGTCTTTGAGATATATCATTGTAGTTAGTGGAATCCTAATTTTCAACATAGGGTATTAAAAATTTCTAATATACAAGCCCCACAGCTTGCAAGATAAGAAACTTATATAATGCTTTTGAGTTCCATGAGCAAAAATTGAAAATTACCAGGGGTGAAATGCTCCCAGTTTGGACCGGATCGCCTGATCCGGTAGTGATGGCGGCGGGTGGTTCGGAGAACCGGTAGCAAAAATCCCTGCTCTTCCCATGCCCATCTGAGCCACATGATCATCAGAGGCTTTTTTTTTTTTACTTTTAAAAGCATTTTTTCTACAACCTCTTAGGCCAAAGAGGTTGTAGGAAAAAAATGCCTTTAAAAGCCTCTGATGATCCCAGCTGAGTTGCCTGATCGTCAGAGGCTTTTAAAAGCATTTTTTTCTGCAACCTCTTAAGGTTGTAGAAGAAATGCTTTTAAAAGTAAAAAAAAAAAAGTTGGCCATGCCCACCGAGTCACATTACCCCCCTCCCCCCCCACCAAGCCATGCCCACAGAATTGGTAGTAACACATTTTACATTTCACCACTGATAATTACCAACAATGTAAGATCCTAACATATCCTATGAATTCAACCAATCACAGCATCTACTTATTAAATACATAACTCAAAAATATGGAAGATCTGAATTGTGCATCCACCAAATAAGGAAGTTTTAATTATTTATTTTTTATTTTATTTTATTTTATTTTGATTTATATGCCACCCTTCTCCAGAGACTCAGGGCGGCTTACAAGGCGTTAAGCAATAGCCTTCATACTTTTGTACATTTTATACAAAGTCAGCTTATTGCCCCCACAAACCGGGTCCTCATTTTACCTACCTTAGAAAGGATGGAAGGCTGAGTCAACCTTGAGCCTGGTGAGAATTGAACTCGCAGTAATTGCAGGCAGCTGCAATATGAGGATTCACTACAGCAAGAATAATGTAGTTTTTTAAAAATTTCCTACTTACGTCTTGGTTCATCACTTGAAACAGACTGGATGAAATCATATGGTGTCATAAATAGCTGCCCTTCAAATTTTAAACTGGCAAATGTTAGAAATCGCCGCTCCCGGGAAGTTGCATAAAGCTCTAAATCTTCATGATCTGGTCTGTTTTCTGTGACCTTCAGCAAACAATTGAAAAGTGATTAGTTATTCCAATTATTGTTTCTAAAACTGTGTTTCAAACACTAAATTGTTACTTTTTCTTTATTATTTTTATCTCTTTTCATATTTTAAATTCTTTAGCCCTATATGGTAATCATCACAGCTATTGTGTTTTATTGTAAAAACAAGGATATGTTAGCTATTGTGATAATATTATGGGTTACATTTTTCAGAGAAGTCAAGTAGGAAACAGTAAATGGTGGTGTATTTTTTTACTATAAAACTTAGCAAAGCTGCTTGTAAAAGAAAGAACTTCCATCGCACAAGGCTGTTATGTTCATCTTGGTCTGAAACAAACTGCCCAAATTATTCAGATTCAAAGATTTTTATGAAACACAATGAAAATCACACCTGATACACCATGTAATGAGATCCCAGAGAAGACAAAAGCACTGGTGAGGTAATGGGTAAGAGTCAGTAAGGGTCCAGTTTCTATTCTTACTTTTGGAGATTATCTGATTAAAATATCTTTGTAATTAGCGGCAAACCTCAAAAACTTTCATGAAAACAGATCCCCATCAAATGAAATTAAAAACGTGTGTCTTGCAGTGATTGTTTTATCAAGTTAACCCTCAGTAGTTTTAAAAAAACTGAACAGTCATTTATATCAAGAAAACTGTCATGAATCTATGACTGAACTTGAATAAGATTTTAGTTTAGATTTTAAACCTTCTTCCTCCATCCACTCATGGAATATAAAGATTGCAAGAAGCCCCTGAGCCACAGCTCAGCATGAAGTCACAGCCACTCCTCCAGCCATTGCACCCTGGCCCAGCAGCCCACCGGTTACAGCTACCGTGGGAAGCCCCAGCCAGATTCAGCAGTGTGGTGTGGAGCCACAGCATCTCTGCAAAGCTACAACCAGGCCAGCAGTATAGCGTGGTATGAAGCTGTAGATGCCTTGGGACGCCCCAGCCTGACCCAGCAATGTATGGCGCAAAGCCACACTAGAAAGGAACTAGGAAGCCACAGATGCCCAAGCTCAGTCCTAAATACCATCGTCGGCCTGCACTCCAAGGCCTCTGCTGCCCTGGACTCCACCACCCCAGCTAACTACTGTCTTGCTTCTGTTGCTGGCCATTCACAAGGCAGCTTCTGGCAATGTAAAGGCATTTTCTCCAGGTCTTGTGAGAAAATTACTATGTTTGATCTGGGGAAGAAGGTGTGGCCATCAGCTGCGTCATACGGGGCCAGGGTGGGCATACTTGATCAGCAGCAAGAGCAAGAAGACAGTGAAAGTCATGTAGGATGGCAGGGGGCACAGGGGGGCATGTAGGATGGCAGGGGGCGCATGGGGGCAAAAATGGGAAGATTGGTGAGTGGAGGCAGATGAAGTGCCCCGGAAGTTGTAAATACAGGCAGGCTGCCAAGCACTTGGATTTTGATCATGTGACCATGGAGCATGATCAAAATCCAGGTACTTGGCAGCCTGTCCACATAGCTGCAATAGCCATAACTTGGGGATCAATCCTAAATCCTTTCATTCATTGCTGCCTTAACTTTGAACAATCCCTGAATGAATAACCATTAAAATAAAAGGACTAGCAATACTACAGGTGATTGGAATTTCTATCGTTATTTTTGCTGGATTTCGCTTGCCTGAATCACATGAAAATGGGCAAATTACATAGCTTCCAAATATGGTTGAAAGATTATTTGTGAGGACACCAAAAAACTCAGGGACAGTAATGAATATCTGGGCTATAGCTGCAATGCGTATTCCCTTAACTTAAGACATTTCAAAACTATTTACAAATGTCTGATTAAAAGAAATATTGCCATTTCTTAGTTGCTTTCCAGTTCTTTCCTCAGCTTATTGATTTCATCTCCTAGTTACAAATAAAAGGTTTAGTTACCAAAGCAAGCTTTTCCACAAGAGGCAACTGCAGTGGAACCCTGTTTACAATTGTTATGCCATGTGTTCATCTCATGGCTATCAACACATGCTCAGTGAAAGGCTAGCATTAATTACCTGTGAAGGCTTAGGGATTCAATTCTCTTCTCTCGTTTTCACTAAGCATATTGATTCTTGTCCCCTGTCTGGAAATCAGCTACAGCCTGATATTATACTACTTTTGCATTAGACATCCAGGGGAAAGAAATTATTGAAAGCAATTTCCTTGTGGATGACACAAAGAACAAACTTTGGGATTATTTTAAACAAAAGGACAAATGCCATGTACACAATCAGTGCATTTCTCTGTAGCTCATTAGCTACAGAATTTATACCCGTTAAATTTGTTATTACATTGCAGATTTTAGAAATCAGTGAATCTATTATATCATAAGATAATATTTTCCATCTCACTTAGCATTTTAATAACTATTTATTTTAAAAGGCAAATGAAATGACAAATATGTATTCTTAAAAAGACTATCAAATGGATTTATGAATTATATGCTGCCCTTTGTTTTCAAAGACATACTTATATATGAAAAACCTTACTGCAATTGCAACAGTTCTCCTCAAAACAGTGTTCTCAAAATGGCAAGGCTGAAAGACAATTGCATTTAAAATAAAATAAGAGAAACACAGAAAAGTGAGCAAAGGCAGATTCTCCAGGATAAAGGAAGGGGAAATGAAGTTAGAAATATGTGTCAAAAAGTTAAGTGGAAGGAAAAAAACTGAAATTCCACACTAGAAAACAGTATACCTGCTACTACTTGTTTCTTTCAGTCTCAGGAGGACATATTGTGCTTGGCAATGCAGTACAGCTTGCAGCTGCCTGGTGTTGCTAGTCCTGAAGAGGATTTTCAGTTAGTTAAAGGTGGATGCAGGTGCCAATTCAAGCAAGCAAAACACCCTTATGTGAAATGATATTATCTCCAATAGAATAGAATTGTTTGAATTGTGGAGTTCTAGGTGCTCCATGAGTTTGGTTGTTAGCTTGTAGTCATTTCATTAAACCAACTAGTCAACATCATTTAGTGTACATCTAGTAGACTTGATGATGTTATGTAGTTGGAGAATGAAATGTCTACAAACAAACTCACAGAGCACCAAGAACTCCACAGTAAAATCACTTTCTTCTTCTCAGTGAGTTGTGGTGGCGCAGTGGTTAGAACATACCGTATTTTTCAGAGTATAAGATGCACCTTTTTACCCCCCAAAAGGGGGTGAAAATTTAAGTGCGTCTTATACACCGAATGTAGCCCTGCCCACCCAATGGCCCCCACCCTTTGGCCTGTGCTTTGCAGTAGTTACCTTCTTGCAAGCAAACAGCAAGAAAAAACAGCCCCTTTCAGCTTCAGTATAGGTTAATTAGCACAAGTTGATTAGATCGGCCTCCCGACTCTCAGCTGATTTGCTCTCAGCTGTTTTGTGCAGGGCTGTCCTGCTTGCTGCAAAAAGTGCTGGAGCAGATTTTTTTCCCCTAGTTATGCTGAAAAAATGAAACTGAAAGTAAAGCAGGTTCTTTGCTGCAACATGAGAAAATGAGGCAGAGAGAGATTTCTTTTTCTTTTTTCTCACCAAAAAAGGTAGGTGCAAACAATGGGAAATTTAGGGCAAAAGAGGAGAGTTCAAGATTTTAAAACACAAAAGAAAGCAAGCTCTATTTAACTAGGAAATTATAATAATTGAGATACTATTAATTGTATATTGTGTTGAAAGCAGACATGGTTAAGTTGTGGTTTGGAGGAATATATGGGGAAAATTATTTGGTTTATTATTATTGGTAAATATAATTAATTGATTTGTAAGAAATTGGATTGCATGGAAATAATTGGAATATTCATGTTCATATTGATTAAGATACAAAAAACATAGTTATAACTAACTGATTTATTTAAAAATGTTGAATTTGTATTAAACAATTGTAATATTAAATAATTAACCAATGTGAGGATGGATATAAAAATAGATGACAATGGGAAGGGATATAATATAGAATAGAAGGGAAAAATTGAATTTGATTAAGATTAGAGATGAGAATGAAGGGTAATATTGGTTTTTTAAAAAAAATAGATGAGGAATAAATATGGCAAAAAGGAAATATAGAAATTGTAAATTTAATTGAAATGACTAAACACTGTTTAAATTTGTGAACCAGCCAAACACTCTGTTCAAAGAAAATACATTGTATGTTTATATGTGTGTTTGTCTAAAAAAAAAAAACTTTTAAAAAAAACAACAACCAAAAAAAGGTAGGTGCATCTTATACTCCGGTGCGTCTTATACTCCGAAAAATATGGTAATATTGCAGGCTAATTCTCCCGCCTGCTCTCTCTCCTGCCAACAGTTTGATTCTCACTGGCTGAAGGTTATCTCATTCTTCCATCCTTCTGAGATCGGTTAAATGAGGACCCAGATTGTTGGAGGCAATATACTGACTCTGTAAACTGCTTAGAGAGGGCTGTAAAGCACTGTGAAGCGGTAAATAAGTCTAGGTGCTTATTGCTTATCTATTCACCAGGCATTTCTTTCTGCCATAGTGTGCAAAGCAGTATTCATGAGTTGGCCATAATGAGGTTGTACAGTGAGGGCATATAATAATCTGCCCGTAACAAGGAAAAGCTCATAGGCACTAATTTCTGGTCAAGGATATTGTCCTCATTTAACTGTGTTAATACAAATATGATTTAGAACCTTTTAAATTACCCATTCTTCATTTGCTCTTTAATATCAATTCCTCTATCACTGTCTTCAGAGTTTCTTATTTGTGCCTACCATATATTTTCTCTAGCAGATCTTATATTTAATATTTTGTTCCTAAAAGAAACAAACATCAATTATTTTCTCTCACTTAGATGAACTATAGTTCTCTAGATATGTAGAGAGGAATTCCCTACAATCTACTTGTTTTAAAAGGTACCTATCTTTCAGAAAAGGATTTTTTTCCTATTTTTCCCCACATCAAGTATATGTGCTCAGATGTGGAATAACAGAACTAAGATAGAACTAGTAAATGTTGTTAAATCCTACCAATAGGAATTTGTAGCTTTTAGATAATGGTATTCTGGGCATTGGTTTTGTTTCTCTTTGCGTTTTAAATGGAAATTGATGTTCTGGGGTCACTTTGTGGCATATTGGATATATATTGTTTTTCAACTTTAATGTTTAGTTGCTGGTTCACATCTTTATTATATAAATGAAGAAGCCAACCTGAATCAAATTTATATTTGGTCTAACTTGATTTGTAAAAATAGTTGATTAGTTTTTCTAATGTTTTCTCCTGCTATATCTTTCTCATTCAGAAAGTTTCCCTTTCCGATGGTGCTTAGATTAGAGACCACCAGCACCAATGAAATGCCTTGTTTTGAACAGATTAACTGATAATTTTTATAAATGTAAAACGGGGGTTATATTAGTTTCCTGCTGAATATGTTCATATGTTTGAATGCTTCTGTGTTTAATTCAGTTTTGTGGATATTTATTCAGCATTCTGATAAAAAGTCCAACAGTATTTTCATTTGTTTGCTAAGGGAATGTTTAAAGCATTGTTTAAAAATCATCTTCTCTGCATTTTTTAAGGAGGTTGTACATAAGGGCAGATTAAATTAACATGGATCATACATGACTCCACATGTTTGATAACCTACAACAGGGGTGTCAAACTCAATTTCATTGAGGGCCACATCAGGGTTGTGTTTGACCTCGGGGGGTGGGGAGGTATGGCCAGCTCAACTTCAATCGTGTTGGGGGCGCCTGTGGTGGCCCAAGCGCTCTGCCAGCAAAAACAGACTCCCAAGCTCCATTTACCATTTTGACAGCATCCTGCAACCCTCTGCCAGCTAAAACAGAGCTCGGGAGGGCCACCCGCACCCCCATTTTCGGCTGCGATGGCCTCCTGCAACCCTTGCAAGCTCCATTTTCGCTGACAAGAGGCATCATGGGCTGCTTCTTCACTGTTTCCAGGATGGCCCCTTGGGCCAAATCTAAGCACCCTGCAGGTGGGATCTGGCCTGTGGGCCTTGAGTTTGACACCCCTAGCCTACAATGTAAAAGAAATAAATAAAAGGTTTGTTTCTAGTTCCTACTAGTCTTCTACTCAAGATATTCTGTTCCTCTAGACCACAGGCCATTTGAAAAGTACATTTGAATTGGGCTGTAACTTCAATTTGGAACATTTTTTTCTTAATTTTTAACTGTGTCTTAATCCAAGCTGAAGAAGTATAATACATGGAATAGTACATGTTCTTCATGCAATTAGCCATTTAAGGGCACCACTCCAGAAAGGCATATTTACACATGCCTTTTATGCATCATGCATATTATGATGATCCTTTCATAATCAATAAATTATTTTCAGTAACTTTCAGAAGAAAGAAAAAGATTTATATAGTTATCATATCAGGAATTATCAAGATCATTTTCATGCAAAATAGATTTTATTTGAGCTTCTATAAATGTAACATTATTGTGCATAGTTTGATTTCAAATACAGTGAAAAATATACCTACTACTATTAATATATTAATGAGAAGTTTTAAACATCGTATTCTGTTTTCATGTAAAAGCATGTATCAATTTATTTTGTCCCTGGCATAAAGTTGGATAAGACCAAGTAAGCAGGATCTCTCTGTGGCAGCACCTATTCTCTCAATCATCTTATTTTATATTTAAAAAATAAACCACCAATGGAACAAATTATATATTTATTTCTGTGGGAATAATTATGAGGTGTTAGCTGTCCACAATTATAAAAATGCTGAAAGGGGATATAGAAATGCACCAAGTGACAACTAGGAAATAAACCAAAGATTACATAAAAGCGCAAGCAAAGGTCATTAATATGTGGTACAGAGAACTCATACACTTCATACAATACAGCTAAATGAGTACACATCAGTTTTCAATTTTTTAAAAAAATTCTACCATAGAACATATTCAGCTTGTTTAGATGTTAAGCCAACAGTTACTGTCAACAATTAAGCTTGGAATATTTGCAAACAGTTTTTCATTTCTGAGATTATAGCCCCATATTTATAGGTTTAAAGATTAGAAAGCAAAGCAAAAGATTGAATTATATGTTGTTTAAAAGGATAAAAATGCTGAAATTTTAGCTCTATTCTGAGGTTTTTCTCTTCATCTGCTTTTGCTGCTTTCCTTCTGTTTCTTTTTTTTCCTTTCCTTTCAACAAGGATAAGGAAGAAATATATTTTTAGTATTTTGGCAAAAGGCACCAATACATAGCATTTTGAGGAATAGCTCACTGGAAACAATAACACACTAATTCTTTCTCAGGATTTTTCATTATATTTGTACGTTTATGGTGTGTTACAACAATACAGTAATGATCAGTAACATTTTAAAAATTATACTGCCTCATAAATATAAATATTTGCCTATGTATTTCTTATTCAGAAGTTTGTAGTCTTCAAAATTAGATGTACCTATCAGAGAAGATGTGTACCTATCAGGGCAATTGCAAAATTATAGTTGTGATATTAGTACATACATTCATGTTATTTCTTTTCAGAGTAAGCAACATTATTTAGAACATAGATCATAGAATAATAGTCCAACCCCCCTGCTCAGGCAGGAAATCCTTGGCATGACCACCAAAAGTTTGTAGTTGGTCAAAACCAGTTCTTACATCTTCCCAATACTTGTGCAGTCTGCAAAGTGTTCTTTTCAAAGAACAAATATATGCATGCTTATGATTTAAGTAACCTTGCTTGGCTACTTATTATTGGGAAAATATACATACACATGCACGCACATGTACACAGGCACACACGCTCCTCTTGTTTCTACCCATATGCTTTTTTCTTTTCTGGAGAAGTACACGGTGATCAGTTTTCTTTTCTTCTGGAACAAAGGCACACTTGTTAACTCTTCTGAGCTTCTTGGTTACTTCACTTGGGATATGTATTTCTTTATTATATATAAAGGCCACACATTACCCACACAATAAGTACCCTCACTTCCTGTCCATCAGCATTCATATGTGTTTATAAACATCCTATCAAGATAAACAAATGCATTTACTTGGTTTAGTTTTTTTACCAGTGTATGTATAATTTCACTTCCTCCCTGTTATATTAAACAGATAAGGATGCTACTTGCTTATGTTGAATAATGAAAAATATGAAACACAGAATTTAGTAATTTAGCTATTTCTTCACCTCATTTGTATAATATAACTATTGCAAAAAATATGGGATATGTGCAGAATAACTACGTAATTTGTCAAAATGTTTGTAAAAAAAGCATGAATGAATCTTGCAATGTTTAACATATTAAGTAGCAAGATTACAATATAATAATATACTTGTCTAATCTAAGCAGCAGCAGATATGCTTACTAATTAGAGAAACAGAATATAATTTTATAATTGTAAAATCTGATCAACTAAATAGTATCCCCTCCTTTCCTCAATTTGCTAGAATATGTTTATGTCTATAAACATATTTTTAAATTTAGGAACATTATTTTAATCCATGGTTTTTTTAAAAAAAAATCTGTGGGTGACAAAACACCCCACGAGTGGGAGTGACATCTCTTTCTCACTTTTATAGACATATGTTTCTTCTAAAGTGGTAACGTAGTTGATATGCATGTGATTCATCTATTGGATAAAGAAGTTATTATTTCTTTTCAGAAAAAAATTGATGTACCAATGTATATAATGTGACTAAAACAATATACAATATAAAACATATTCATATTCCATTCATAATTATAATATTGCTGAGAATTCCTTAACTCTAAATCAAGTTCTCAGATGAATTTAAACTCTGGTAAGCATGACATCATCTTCCTTCCTAGATTAAAAAAGAAGAAACAAATGGTTCATTGCCAAGAGTTGGTTTCATGTTTCCTTAAGGTCATTGATTCAAAAGGTTCACTCTAAAGGGAAAAAAAGTGATTTTCCCACGGTGAAAGAACTAAACACTAGATAAAAGATCTACTGTATGGAAACTGATGCCATGAGTGGGTAAGAGATGTAATTCAACAATAATATCCATTATCAGTAGTCTAAGCATTACATTCTAATTTAATATACATTACTTCCACAGGGAAAACAGAACATTCGGAAAGTTAATTCTATGAAATAATAAAAATAGGTACCAGCTGCCATTAACCCAAAGTGATATGGACACAGGATTACAATTTAACTGTGATGATCCAATTGAATTTTCCATTAAAAATTATAGTAAATTAAAGCATATTCTTCCCAAAATTTCATATGGAATCATCAACCTTCAAGCCAAGTTGTTACAACTTTTATCTGAGGATGTTTTAAAAGGATTTCAGAGCAATTTTCACATTCCTTTATATAAAATAAGTTTGAAATGAGTATATTCTATATAAAGCAAAGAAAGTAGTTTGAAAAGTTTCACTCTGCTTGGCCCCGGGCTATCACAGTATGCTCCCAAGTAGATAAAAGTGATATAATTTTGTTTGCATGCTGGGTGGCCAAGAGGTTAAACATCACATTTTAGTGTGGGAAAATCCCCAAACAGAAAAAAGGTACTTAACAAATGTTGGAGTAGAAAATAGTAATAGTCCTGATATTTGATCTTTCTTAACTATAGTATATAATTTTTATATATCCAGAAATTATTTCATATACTGTATATGTATAATCCTGAAAATTATCATATTTCATTGAACTCATGCCCCTCAAGCATTACTATAGCTCAATAACCAAAATATTGGTGGTATTACTTGTCCCCTCATCCATGAGTCAGATTTTATACAATATATTTCATTCTTAAAATGCTAACCATTCGGAAGTATTTTTATTTTTGAAAAGTATATTAAATTAAAAATGAATATTTGCTTGCTTTTGTACATTATCAAGCATTTACAATCACACAATGCCCAGAAAGATATTAATGTTTCCCAGGACAAGTAGCTGTCTTAGCATGATGCTTGTATATCCTTCCAAATGTTAAATAATCTTGCTGCATTTATTGCTTTAGCCACAAGGTGGTTTGCTTGTTTTTCACTAATGTGTTATATAAATATTTCATAGTCTATAAATTTATTCAATAAATCACAGGTAGATAAATCATGTCTTCACACAAAGTATGAATCACCTGTTAATTTTGCATGTAAGGAATACAAATATTAGAATAAATATATTTCTTTTTATTGACAGGGGTTTATTCACAGTTCTGTCTTTATGTATTATATCTGTGTTATTATTTACACAAGGAAGTTAGACTTGGAATCTCTTCTGTATTGGTACTTCTTGTTTCATCAGAATGCATCTTTTTAATACCTATTTTCTAACAGAATTAGAGAACACTGAATCAGGATTGATAGCATAATCCATATATCCACTTATGGTAGTTTAAACACCATTTGTGGAACTTTATAGCAAGGGTGATTTCTTGCTATAAAAACTTTCATCGATCACAGTTCATTTCATCAGATAAATGTAGTCTATATTTATCATGTAGTCTATTACAAATTGGGTAATAATTTATCAATTGAAGAATTCAATTTTATTTTAAGATGAGAAGAATTCAGTCTTTTCTCAAAATGATTAAGGTGGTGCTCCACACTGATTAGTTTAGGACAAGCACATGTAACCATGCAGAGGAAGGAAGTGGCACAATGAGGGTGCTTATGATTATCTAGAATTGATATAACTTTATTTAATATGAATATACCTACAATTGTCAATTCAGCTCTTTGAGCAAACAAAATAACTTAATATTTATATACATTAAATATACAATGTACATTTTGGAAAATATTTATTGTAAGAATCATAAAGTAATATGAAGTGCATATTACCTCTTATAGCTTAGATGTTCATATTGATGTTTATAAAATAAAAACACTTCTGACTCCATTGACACAGTTGCCCTGGATGTAAATTAACCCAAATCCAGCTTTGATACTTCTTTCCAAATAGGCAGTTTTTTAAAAACTTAAAAAAACAATCTATCCAGCAAATGTAATTGCAGTTGGCAAATTCTTAAAATATTTGTTTTAAAAATAGTATTTATCTAACTGTGTGCAAAAATTATGGCCAGGTGCCAGGAAAAAAACATTAAAAGTTTGCAGCAAGACACACATTACATCCAACTGGGAGGACGAGTTCAAAACACCATGAATTTCTATGCAGAAGATATAATACCGTAAGAAACTCTTACCACATACAAAGTCTTGTATGTAGCATACATGCAAATGTGATAGGAAGCCAGAACTAATTGGAACTTCTCACTATCTATAGATAATCCGTCATTTTATTGTGGTCTCAGACTAGTACAAGAAATGTGTCTATAAGTTCTATACTATACTAGAACTATAAATTCTTAACTCCAGTTTAAGAAACTAGTAAATAAAAATTTAAGACATAATTAAAATACCTCTATAAAACAGCTTAATACTCCTGACTGAAACTAAAGAATCACCTCTTCCCAGTTACATCTATCTGTCCCATCAGATCTGGCAGGAGAAGCATGTTACAGAGCCTGTCAGTTGACATTCCATAGTTGACAGGATCCAGCAGCCTTTTCTGCTATGGCACCTGTCTTTTGGAATATCATTCCTTGGAACTTAGATTGGCCCCTATCCTTCTGGCCTTTAGAGAGGTCCTGAAGACCTGACTGGATCACTATGCTTTGGGGCAGGGCTCTCCAACCTTGGCAACTTTAGAACTTTCAGTCCCAGAATTCTGGGAGTAGGATTCTGGGACTAGAAGTCCACAAGTCTTAAAGTTGCCAAGGTTGGAGACCCCTGCTTTGGGGATAGAGGTAATGGTGAGCTTTTCCAGTGGCTTTACTGAATGGGATGTATTCCTGATAACTGTAATTATGTGTAGGTTGAATTGAGTTTTTAATAGTGGTTTTAATATAGTTGTATGTTTGTTGTTTCTATTTATAGTTTTATTGTTCTCGTCATTTTTAATTTTTAAAAGCCATTCAGAGTCATATATGGGAGATGGATGGCTATATAAATTTAATAAATAAATAAATTCAAAAGAAGCAATCTGTTTAGGCCTAAAATTATGAAATGTGACAATATTTAAAGTTACAAAAATCTGAATTTCAATCTACAATTTAGAATGGGAAAAACATGAAAAAGTATTGAAAAATGACAAAAAAGAACAATTTTCTTCATTATACATCATTTGAAAGCTCAAAATAAAAATGCTTCCAACACAACATGAATTAAGGCCAGGAAGAAATATTAGAAAGAGAATGGCCCTATCTTGATTTTCTCTGGTACAAGAAGGATGGAGGGAAAACACTTTCAAAAGTCTGTTAGCAGAACCTATAAATAAAGTTCCAGTATTTTCTATGGAGTCTGCTTCTTGATCTGACCTACCTCAAAGTGGTAACACCATGCTTGAAGGCATGGCAATATTTTCCCTTCCTTTGTCTTACACCAACAACAGTTAATGCAGTCAATTTAAATTTCTGTCTACATTTTCTTCCTTTCCTGGGTTCATGTTTTGCTAACTGCCACATCTCCATGATCTTATTTATGGTTCTTTACAATTTTAATAAAAAGGACAGAAATTGTTTATTCACAACAATGACAAACCATCAGAGATTTACATGACAAAGTTAGAAATAGATGACCACCTTCTTTACTTGAAACTGAATATCACCATGGGACTTGACTAACAAGACAAGGAGTAGAATAATTATATACTCTAACTGGTCTGACTACATCTCTACTGGGACTGGAATGAAGCTCAGACATGGTAGGAGATGTAGTAATAAATGTGTAACATGTAAAACTAATTTCAAATACTAATACTATCAGCAAAAGTATGATCAAGAACAGGCAGAAAGTAAATTGTTTCATGCTTATGATGGGCAATATGTAGACTTCATATTCATATTGTAATGATGGGACCTTTGGACTCAAAGACCCATTTTTACAGTTACAAAAATTAATTTCATGACATATACATTCAATTTTTTAAGAAACTGTATCAAGCAAAATGCCTTATATAAAATATGTGGAAAAATCAGAAAAAAATCAGGTTTATTTAAACAAATAAATTTATGGCATTTATAGACTGACATAATCTTCTAACAATTCTGGGCAGCTTTCGAAATATCTGACGGAAACATAGAGACTAGAGAGAGAGGAAATGTAGCCTTTCAAATGTGATGAATCACAATTCCTTTTAGCTGAAGCTAAGGTAGCCAATGGAAAGAAATGCTGGCAGCTGGAATTTAAGAACATTTGAAGATCATATGTTTGCCATTCTTGTGGCATTTTTGCTGCTTTATCATCAAACTTTAGAGCTAATAAGCTACTTTACATGGGGCTGCTGCAAAGGATGAAAAATGGTCATGTAACTTTTTTCAGTGCTGTTGTAACTTTGAGCAGCACTAAATGAATGGTTGTATATCAAGGACTATTTGTAACATTCAACGATGTCTGATTATAGGATCAGAATGTGCTAATACAGACAGCAAGTATGCTACAAGCTATATGCCAATATTAGGCATTCTTTATGTAGTGATTGTATATGCAGAAAAATGAAACATTAAAAGAACATTCACCCTTTTCTGTAACTTTGTAAATAACTAAATCCCACAACTTCAGGAATTTAAGGCTTGTGAGAAAAAATCAGCACCAGCAAGATGAATGGAAAGTAGTTTCACATCAGAAAACTGTAGTGGTCAGGTCATGATAGCATCATCCTTTCTGCCTGCCATCAACAACTTTTAAACTTCCAACGTATTTCAATTGCAAAAAGTGTCCACATTATAGTATTACAAAGACCAAAATATAGAACATTTCTGTGTCCATGTACGCATGGTTGTGGTTACACATATTTTGTCCATGATTAAGAATATTAATGTAGGCATATATTATAGTTTCCCATAATGTAGGGCAGAAAAAATAATGATGTATCAAGTTTTATTTCAGAAGCATTATACCCAGAAAACATCCATGAACCAGCCTTAACCCATTCACTTCAATCGTATTTATAATGCATATAAGTCCTTCATTCTTGCCACTCCATCATTCTAACTCTAACCCCTTGTCATTCTACTGGAAGTTGCCAGAAATGTTGCTTCAGCCTCTTATGGTTACTCTTCTCTTTATGTTTTTAATTTTGAATAACTGCTGAGCAAAAACAAAAAAAGGACAAATACTACTGAAAAAACAGCAAGCCCTGCACCAGCAATTACTAAACCCAGAAAGTATTTGCCACACTAAAGGACATTCAACATTAAATGTTGTAAAAGGAAGCTAGCCTATCAACGAATACAATGGCTGGACAACATCAAAGCTGACACCAGCCAGAGCATAGAAAAACTCAAAAGTAGGGCAAGGTTGGAAGGTATGGAGAGACCTAGCTCATAGAATCGTCAAGAATCTGGCACGACCCAATCATGTCATTTGTTTTATTCATTTTATATTACTTTTTACAGGTGCTATACTTTTATGATCTATCTTATATCTATTTTACTTGCTCAATGTTGAAGGTTGTATGTCTATAATTTGAAGATGCTTCTGACACCTATAAAGAAACATTACATTAAAAAAAACCAGCCCCTTCATCGACTCCAGATCCTGACTTGTAACTTGCACTGATTTCAATGCCTGTTCTTCTCCAGGGGACTTTAAGAGAGCTGAGAAGTAACGTGCAAAGAGTGTCCCTATTGAGCAGTTCCCCCACCCAGGACTGCTGGAGAGAATTGAAAAAATAAATGAGGATGTTGATTTGTTTGACAATATGAGAAATTAGATAATCACTAAATTCTGAATATGGGGATGAAGCACAAAAGATTTGTAACCGACTGACACACTGTTTGCAATTGTAATAGATGATGGATTTGTTTTATGTTTTGTTTTAAAAAAAAAATCAAAAAAAGAAAAGAAAAGAAAAAAGGGAAGGCTAGCACGGACGATCTCTGCCCCGGCTTCCCGACAGCATCCTTGGAGGATCCACCATCCATCCATCCATCCATCCATCCTCTGTAGCGGGAAGGGAGAAGGGGCGGGCCAAGGCAGGCGCTCGCGCTCTACGTCGTGTGTCCGTTCCTCCCCCCCCCCCCACCCCAGCCCGTCCCTCGACACCTACCATCATCTCCTTGGCAGCGGCCGCCACAGGGATGGGCTGCAGTCCTCGGCCTTGGCTCGGCGGCCAGGCTTCTCCTCGCTCCCTCCGGCTGCCGAGCCCCAGCGCGGGGGGCGACTGGTGCGGCCGGCGGTCGTAGTAGTGATAGCAGGCGAGCCAAGCGAGCGCCCCGCCAGCAGCCCCCGCGGCCGCGATGCTCAGCCCGCTCGGGGTCCCCTCGCGGCCGGAGCCGGCGGCCTTCAAGCCCCACAGCGGCCGGCGTGGGGCCGCCTCCGGTGGGAGACGACAACGGCGCCAGCCCAAGAGACTTCGCAGCGCCGCCATAGAGCCGGGTCCGCGGAGTGACAGGGCGAGCGAAGGTGCTGAGGCGGCAACAGCAGCCGCGGCGGGGAAACATCGCGAGAGCGCCACGAGCTGCCAAGCGCGAGACGAGGGACTCTGCTTCCAAATGCCACCTACCCCTCCCACCCGGGCTGGCCTCGTGTCCCTCCTTCCGTTTGGACGGTTGTCTGTCATCCCCGCAGGTTCCTTATCTGGGAGTTGCTGTTTGTGACGGCTCCGGATTGCCCAGGGCTGCAGTGCAGTTCTCTGCCGGTTGGCATCGCGAGGTGCCTGCGATTGCAATCTGGATTGTATCTTCGGAAGCAATCAGTGATGGTTGCGAGGCTTTCTACTAACACAACGCATTCCCTGTAATTTTGTCTTCCTTTGCTCTGCATATTCTGAGCTGATAAGGGCATAAGGATTAGTTGGCTGGTTCAGGCCCACCGAATAGTCTAGCACAGAGTGGTCCAATTAAAGAGAGAACTGGCCTCTCTTCTCTATTATAATTCTGTAATGCAGTTGAATTCAGTCAATACAATATTTCACTAAGAAAAAGGGATAAGTCCCAGGGCTGCTCTTATAGCAGGAGTGACCTCGGCAATTGAAGCTTGTCACCTAAGCTTTTCGCTTTTGAAATTCTCTTCTAGACCTGCAGAAACATGGTTCTCCTTTGCTTTTGGCTGTGTACAAGCCAGAAAGAGAGCCAGTTTGGTGCAATGGTTAAAGCTTCAGGCTAGAAACCAGGAACTTAAAGAGTTCTAGTCCTGCCTTAGGTGCTAAGCCAACTAAATGGCTTTGGCCCGGTTATTCTTTCTCAGCCTTAAGAAGAAAGCAGGGGCAAAGAGGTTCTGAAATCTTGTCAAGAAAACTGCAGGGAATTGTCCAAAGACTTCCCAGGAGTCAACAGTGTCTGAAAATCCCTTCCCACCTTCCAAAAAAAAAAAAAAGTAGAAATCAGAATCTCCTAAAATAACGGTCAAGACCATTCTGCCACCATCTGCAAGTGTTGTTGAGAGTTATTTCCTTGAGTGGAGAAATTCTATTTAGATACAGTAGCAGAGCAACCAGAAGAATTTATTCAATTCATTTTAAGCGGCCGTCTCACAACTGTGTATCAATGAATGGGCTCTGGTTAAATTACTTATTTGGAGTCCATTTCGAATCCATTTCAGACATGCACACCAGGCTGCATTCTTTTACTGGCTGAACCAATCAATATTTAAAAACTAAAAAAAATATTTATTTAGCAAATGTAGATTTATATAGTGAATCCTAACAGTAAAAGGAATATTATTATGACTATTATATTTTATCCCACATTTTTCTATAAGTCAAGATAGCAAACCTACCTAATTTTCCTGCCCTACAACCACAAACCTGTGAAATATGTTGATCTGAGAGAGAGAAAAGGACTGATCCAAAGTCATCCAGATGGCTTTCATGCGTAAAGGAAGTCCTAGAACTCAGTGGTGTGTGTGTGTGTGTGTGTGTGTGTGTGTGTGTGTGAGTGTGTGTATGTATACATCCTTGTAAATTTTCCATATGTTTTTTTTTCTGTCTTATAATTGTATGAATTATAAAAATAATATCAAAAATTAACTTGAACATGAAATTTGCACTTCTGAATACATATCAATCA